>NC_080611.1:9391565-9692386 GCF_027887145.1 Ammospiza caudacuta
TTAAATATGCATAGAAAAGAGATCCTTTCCTTTTCTCTTCTTTGTCCTCCAGAAAAACAATTCTCTCACAATCAAACTTGAAACAAACAGCAGACTTGCCCCCACAGCCTTTTTGAGTAGGAGTGTGAAAATCCAGCATTGAGTAACCTGCCTGTAGAAGCAAAACCTTTTTGCAGACAAAACAGAAGCCTTGATTTAATCCATCACCAGACATAACTGTCAGTCCATGTGATTTCTGGCAAACCTTCTGCAGACATCCACTGCAGCAGATGCTCCTCCACACTGCAGGACCTCTTGGGATGAGAAACTGGGACTGGGAATAACTATTTATAATAATTCTTAGAACTGCTGAAACACACAAATTTCCTTAGAAGCCCGTGACAGAACAAAGTTTTTACTACAGAAATCCATCCCAAGTTAAAGAACTGACCTTGTGAATGAGAGCTCAGTTTGGTTTATTCCCTTCCACCTGCTGCCTTGAGGCAGAATATTGTCACAGCACCAAGTGATACATACTTCCCTTTTCTGATGCTTTAACTTACTTGTTTTGTGATCCATATTTCCCTTTCTGATGTTTTAACTTACTTGTTTTGGCTGGATGATTTCTGTTCCGTTCTGCAATGTTCTGCTCATTATTCTTTGTTGAGTTTATTCAGTTCTCTTTGCATGTACAACCACATTAATTCCAGGCAGGAAATTTGCAAATCTAATAAAAAGGGAACTCCAAGCTCAGACAGTACCTTACTGCTGCTATAAAACTCTGTACATATGCTGAAAGAACCAACATCCTCTTAGTCCAAAGGCAATAGCCAGCTCTGCCTGAAAAACAATCCAGATGGAAGCAAACCTCACCTCCAAACAGAAACCGGGGCTTTGGACCAGCACTTGTCTTCCCTGCACACCATGAAAGCTGCTGGACATGAGATTCTGGTGATGCCTAAACTTTTATTTTTTACAAGGTATGGCTAAATTCACAGTTCCTTTACCCACAGCTTCTTAGAAAAAGCCTTGGGTTGCAGGTGAGCTCCAGCAGCCAGGGCTCCTGAGGGCTGTTTGTGGAGGTTTCTGACAAGATCAGGCTCCCACAACAGCAAAGTGCACAAACAGCCCCATCCTCCCTCGACAGCTGCACTTTCACACGTGCTTCCTGCCAGCTGGGAAAAGATGTTCCGTTCTTGGGGTTTGCTGACAGCGTTTCCACATCAGAAACATTTCAGAGAGAGGAGGGTGGAGACTGTCTTAAAAGAAATTTTAAAAGAAAACAAACCCAAACAAGTAAACCTCCAGCAAAATTTTAAAAACAAGGAGGAAGGAAGTGCACACAACGTTCTGTGAGGAAATTTTGCAATGCTGCAACAGCCAAGGATGGGGCAGGGATCCTCTATGACAGGGAAGGGCTGCAGGGCTTGCTTTGTTGCCTTCAGAAAGTGCAAAGAAAGAAATAAGAAATAAGACAAGGATTGCTATTAAGTCATTTTCTGTGTAAGCAATTGTACATCAGGGCCTGGAGTGCTGCAGAAGGCATTGCCCATGCATAGCTGACATTTACTTCACCCAGAGTAAAAAACATCTGCTTGCCAAGCCTGTCATTATGTAGCTTTGTATTACTGATTACTTCATCAAATTAGTCATCAGGTTTGTTTATGCAGTAGTGTTGAACTCAAATTCTTTATGAGATTTGTACTCTCTAGTACAAGATTTCACTTCCTTATAGCTTAATATTTGAAGCTCAACTGAAGTATTTTCTTAACAAGCTGGCTAGCTATAAATACTTATTAACATCTTAAAACTCTGATAAGATTTTAGACTTTTTTAGACTGTTTTTTAAAAATTATATTGCTGCTAAAAACATACCCAGCGCCACGTACATCCTTAGGTTCAGCTATATTATCACTTGCCCTATCTCTAGCAAATATGTGTCTCTTTGATATGGATCAGTGATCTCATTCATTCCTTTCCCAGAACAGTGCTGGAAAAACTACCCAAAATGAGAGAGGTGGGAGTTGGTCTTTCCTCCCAAGCAGCAAGAGATAGGACAGGAGGAATCAGCCTCAAGTTGCACTGGAGGAGGTTTAGATTGAATATTAGGAAAAATTTCTCCATGGAAAAGGTTCGACAGGGGTTCAAGTTGCCCTGAGAAGTGGTGGAGTCAGCTGGAGGGATTTAAAGACATGGAGATGTCTTTAAATGGGGACAGGGTTTAGTGTTGCCCTGGCAGTGCTGGGGGAATGGCTGAACTCGATGCTCTTGAGGCCTTTTCCCCCCTCAGTGAGTCCCTGGTTCTGAACTGCAGGACAGGGTGGCTCTGCCACAAAACTCAGGGGAGAAACTGCTGCTCACCTCAGCCATGGCTCAGGAGAGCAGGACACAACATCTGCCTGAGCCCCAAACTGCTGCCATGGCTCAGGACAGATGGACACAACATCTGCCTGAGCCCCAAACTGCTGCACAACACCTGCCTGTGTCCCAAACTGCTGCTCACCTCAGCCATGGCTCAGGACAGCTGGACACATCTGTCTGTGTCCCAAACTGCAGCTCCCCACCCCACTGCTCCTCTCTCTGCCCACCCTCTGCCTGCCATAGGTCAATGTATGTGAAATAGGACAAATTTCTCCACAGAAACATGAGTAAAGATCAGCAGTGATCAGCACAGTTTCCGTATTTAGAACTTCCTCAAGCCCTAGAGCCACTCCTCCACCTCCTTCAGAAGAAAGATCTCTGCCATGTAACTGCACCAGCTCTCTTGCCCAGTATCCAGAAAATGTTTTTTCTGACAATTCTACTGTTTTCCTACTGTAAGCTAAGGACATATTTCTTTCATATTACAAACCTTTCTCAAGCAGAACCATTGTTTCTTGTCTGAAAGCTTTTCTTTTTCTTCTCTTAGCTCACATGTCTCAACAGATACAGAAAACAACTGCAAATGGCAAAGGTAGGTTCTCTTGTTGATTTTGAGGTATGTGCTGAGATTGACTGTTAGCAAAAAAAAATGGGGGAGGAATTTAAAAATGTCAAAAAATTTCATGCCAAATTAAATCTTTTGCCTCTGTTCAGTGAGTCAGTTTAAAATTTCTATACAAAGTTAACCATCTCTTTGCTGACCTGTATTTAAAGTCAAAATTGCTTTAACTTGTTAGAACATTTTTTCCCCCATGGAAATGTTATAATTTAGTCATGACTAGTTCAGTACCCTTTTCTACGGAAAGACAGGTTTTTATTGCAAATTCATTTGTATAAAATCATGAAAGGAAACAAATTTGAGAGACCATCAAGGCCCCTACTGCCACTATTCATATGTTCAATCTACTTACACAAGGTTAGTTCTGTCTGTTATTAGACAGCCACAAATAAAATACTGCTTTTGCTTTCAGGTTCACATGCTACCTCCCAACTAATTTATAAGGTGACTTTCTCCTACAATTAATGCTCCATAATATTTGATTTAATCTTTTATACTTCTATAATTTTAATTGCTGCTGTAGTTCAAAAGTATTGTTGTTGGGTCATCTGAACACATCTGTGGGATTTGTGTGGCTGTGCCTCTTTTGCATGAACACAGGGACTGTTCATCATGTTTGAAGCTGCATTCTGATTTTGAAAAGTTATTGAGTTGCCTGATAGCAGAGGTAGAAAAAGTATAATGGGTCATTTTAACACAAATAATCATAGCTTGGTTGTCAACATATTTTGGGACAAATCTGGGTCATAAGTGCAGTCAACTCACTCAGAAGTTTTTTCTTTCCAGAGATGGTGTCCAATCCCAAGCTGGAACTGGTTCAGGGGACTTTGAATGTGGTGATGAAGCAGAATGTGACCCTCTCCTGCCTCTCTGAGCCTGGCTATCCACCTGTCAGATACACACTGTTCAAGCACAACCAGCAGGTATCTGTTTTTAACAGGTCAGACTTGAGCCCTGCCCTGTTCACCCTGACCATCAGCTCTGCCAGCGATGTGGGGGAATACAAGTGCAAAGCTGAGTATAACAACTCCAGTGGTGGAAAATACAGCAACAGCCTCACCTTCACCCTCTTAGGTACGTCTTGCTGTACCCCCTCCCAGCCCTGGTTATTGCAGGGGCACACAGCCATCTCTTCTCTTGACTGAGGAGCTGAACTTTGCTGCTGTTCTTACCTCAGAGCTGGCAGTGCTCTCCTACCTGGCTCACGACCCCTCCATCCTCCATGCCCAGCTCTTTTGCCAGTGTTGTCACTTCAAGCCTTGCCTGGAGCTTGTCCTGTACTCTGTGATTCAGACTTTTCAGTTTTCTTTCTACAGAGCCAATCTCCAAGCCAGTGCTGAGCTCCCCCACCTCTCAGGCAAAGAAAGGCCAGAACGTGACCCTGTCCTGCTTCTCGGAGAACGGATCCCTTCCCATCACCTATCTATTCTTCAAAGGAACACAAAACATTTCTCCCCAAAAGACAATGCAGAAGAGGAAAGCAGCTGTGATTTTTCTATTTATCAATTCCCTTAGTGACTTTGGAACCTATAAATGCAAAGCTAATAACAGTTTTCCCAATATTACAAAATACAGCAACGCTTTCAACTTTACATTAGCAGGTATGAATGAAAAGAGGTTACTACTGCTCACAAACTGGGATCACACAAAATTCAGAATGTTGTAACTATGCAACTGCTTAGCCAGATATTTTGATCCTGCAATGTGATGTTCAAAATACAATTTTTTAAATTAAAAACATTGAGGTTTTAAAATTAATGCAAAACCATAGAATTCCATGCATCCTAGATAGAAGTTTGAAGGGACAATGGGGGATGTCTGTAGAAGACTCACTTTTACAAGAGACCCCTGGTCCACCTTGGAGAGAGTCTGGCTTCATTTTTCTCTCTGCTCTCATGAAAGAGCTTAACTGGCTCCAGCAAGCTGCTCTCCTTCTGCTGGGGCACAGAGCCCTTGGAACTCTCATGAACAGTTACAGTAACCCCAGTTAATCTAAAAGCTGAAAGAAATGTCAAGTCTTGATTTCAATTTACAGAAAATACTTAAAATATGAAACAACACTTCATTGCATAAACACCCTTTTTTTCTTCTTTTTAGCAGAAGAGAGAAGCCATTCTCAGCCCCTGATAATTTCTCTTGGGCTGATCCTGCTACTCCTTATAATAGGATTTGCTCTGGCAATTCCATTTTTCCTAATTCCTTTGTATAAAGCAAGTGAGTTATTTGAATGTCTGTTTCTTTTTCCAAAGTCATTTATGTTGTCAATATATTTCAGTGTGTAAAGATCACGTTTTCAGTAGAGTAGCTCCTGGTATTTTATCATGTTGTTGAATCTCCTTGAAGCAGCACCAGCAGCTTAACAAGACTTTGACAAGGCCAAATCTCTGAGCTGTGTTTTAGATGGAAGATCTGGGGTGGGGGAGGCAAAGCAACAGCTAAGGTAACACACAAAAACACTGGAAGGAATTTGACCTCACTGGAAAGGGAAATTATTAAGATGCCCTTGGTTAAAGAATAAGTTTTGATTGTGAAAACAATATTACCTGAGATCTCCAAATATTAAAAAATACATTGAAACTGTTTATTTCTAAGAAATATATATAAATACACACACATAACAAACCTTTTGCTTCTACAATTTGCAGAAAAATTTAAGTCTTCCAGGCCCTCAACTGGCCTTATTTCAAGAGTGAATGCAGAGGAGTGTGAAAATGAAGTCATATACTCAGAGATTGGTAAGTTCCTGTCACCCCCTGCAGTCAGACAGGTTTGTTCAGGTACTGGAAGGGGACACCTACTGACCCTCCTGGCAGAGGCATTATCTGAAATCCCTCCAAACCCATATCTGGCATCATCTGACAGCCACACAGCCAAAACTGCAGCTGGTTAAATGAACTGAGGTTTTAATAAAAAGGTGTAATGGCCATTTACTAACAAACAATAGTGAGCTATATGAAACTGTAGCAAAATCAAACTTGCATAGCTCAGCATTCTGTTCAAAATTGTTCAGTACTTTAGTTATTTATTCAATCCTTTTTAAGTTTGGCAAGATTCAAAATAAATTCAAACAAATTATGAAGTGACAACAAAGCAACTGACTTATGTTAAGACATTTTAGAACTGAATTGCAGAAAGCAAACAATAATGAAGACATTACCTGACAGCCACAATGCTCTGAACTTGCACATTTCTACCTTTGCCTTGAATGTGAATGCCTCTTTCCAAGGGGAATAAGAACCCCCCAAACAAACCAATAGCAAAGGCATTGTTTCCAATTTCTAAATATCCAAATGGAGAAACTGCCTCCAAACAAACCTGCCTTCCTGTTCATGCAGTGGGTAGAGCTCTCCCTGCCCTGCTGGGTCAGCTCAGTGCTGGGCTGCTGCTTGTGCCAGGTCTCAGCCTGCAAGGACAGTGAGAAGAGCTCTGATAAGGCCCATGGATACTCCATGATTTATATTCAGTATGGAATCTCACTGCTGTGTTTCAAAATGTTTCTGAAACATTTTGTTTCAGAAAAAATGTCTGATTCAAGTTGTTTGTAATTGAGTTAATTGCTGTTCATCATCTTTAATCCAGAGCTTGTTAGACCAGAAGAAGAATACATCAACTTCTCTGTTATTAGAAGAGAAGAGGAAAAAGGTGAAAATCTCAAGCTGTAATATTGGAATATCTGATGCACACAAATATGTTTTGAGGGGACTTTGCTGGGTGGAGGCAGGGCTTAAATACTTGCAATTGCTTATGAAATTGCTTAGTTACTATGGAAAAACTAAAATAGCTTTAAAACTGTTTTGAGGAGGGGTGGGGAAGAAGAAGGAAAAACGCCAACAAACCATCCTAAGGCAAATTCAACAGCCTCCCTAGGAAACCACACAGATGTCATTAGCAACCACATTGCTGATGTGATGTTAATTCTGTGTATCTGTACCAAGAAAGCAACTATGCATTATGTTATTCTGGCTTTTAGCAGGGAAGAGCCCATGTGCTACAGTCTATTCAAAGGTCCTCATCAGAGACTGAGTGCCAGGTATGATTATCATTTTTTCTGATTAACTTAATCACATACTTTTAAATTTTTCAGCCCTCAAAAGTTCCAGCAAGCTGCATACAAAGAGATGATATTTAGATACCAATTTCCTGGCCTGATCAGTTTGTAAACAGACAGTGTAGCTCACTTTTGAAGCAAAATCTCTGAGCCATAATATCTAAAGATTTCAATTTATGAGAAAAAGCAAACAGGTAAAACTTAGAATTACTTAGAATGTAAAGCTTTCACACAGATTTAAGTTTGTGACCATTTAACAATTCTGCTAAAGTAGAAACTGGATTGTTTGCAGACATAAGACAATCAAAAGGCTTTTGTCTAGTTTAACAAAAAAAAGAAAAAAGCATCCCTCAGGCACTAGAGGATCTGTATTTGGCCTCTATGTACCTGCAAGGATGGCAATTTCTCAGTTCAACAGTACTTCAGTATTTCAGCTCTCAGGGATAGGTTGCTAAAATTAATTTGGGGACAGCTGATTTAAAAATAAATTCTGCATCCTGCTACCAGCTGTTTCTAAGATGTTGCTGGGTTGCTTTAATACCATTCCATAGCAGCTTATTTAGAATTCCATAAGTTCAGCAAGAAGTCACATTATGCTAACATTGATTACATGTAGCATAAATACTCTATACTGCAATTATTACTGCTGTTACAAATAACTCATTTATAGTTAAGTGAGCACCATGTTAGTAGAAGAAGATTTTAAGGCAAGTTCCTGTGTTTCATGACTGATGACTATCAGAGGCCATGGGCCTTGCTGCACTTTACACAGGGACTGAACAAACTGTACAGGCACTGGGAATCTAGAGAAGATCAGAAACACTGAGTTCTGTATCTCTGCAAACTCTTGTATCTGATTTTAACCACTGTGCTTAGGTACAGGAAAAATGCAATCATACATTAGTCTTTTTCCACCATTTTGTACACGCAGATATTTTGTCCACAGAAAATACTGGTTAAAAAAATTTAAATCTGTTACTCTGTTACTCTTGGTAATATATTTCTGATTTTTTTATGTTTATCAAGTGCAAGATGAAGTAGCTTACATGTTTAAGAACTGAAGCCATGTGACACATTCCTACAAACAGTACAAAGATAGCCATTAATAATAAATCGTTTCCTGCCATTCCATCAAACATTGGTGGTGGTCCAGGCAGCACTGGGAGACTTTGCTGACACCCAACATAAAAATTATAAAAGAACAAAATACAGAGAGAAGATACTGATGTTATTAAAATATTTAAGATTTGGAAGTCTTTAATATAAAATACCATTTTCCAGCAAAGATCACAATTTTGAAATTTGAGGAAAGCTGAATTTTTAATTTAGGATGGAGCACTGTCATGATATTAAAACCAAAGACATGAACAAGAATATGGTCAGCCTTGCTAACAAGGGACAAGTTTTTCTCTTCCCTTTTTCCAAGACAACCTGGAAGACCCAGATGTGAAAGAAAACAGATGCACCACCAAGTTTTCACAGAACTGTTTGCAGAGAAACCACCGAGTCCACGACAATGCTGAAACCAATTCAGGCAAAGATGTCTAAGCAAATCCTTCTATTCAACAAGTTTGAGTTTACACATTTTTGGCTGATGTAACATACTTAGTTAGAAAGTCCTTCAGCCTGGAAATGTGCATCATTTCCTTCATGGTGGTGTCTCTGCTTCTCAGCTGGACCACTCCATTCTCTAGAGTGCCATCACTTATCAAGACCATGAAGGGAATGCTCATCTCATCATACCTGCAGAGAGAAGAACCCACCTGTTACTGCTTTTGGTGCATGGAAAAAATCAGATAACTTACATACAAATGACCATAAACTGTACATGTTTAGTTTTGCTGTATTGCACTAAGTCTGGTGTGACATTCCAGTTTTCTTGTTGCCAGTCCTTGCTTTCCTGATTATGTCTTCAAATTACTCAGCTACTTTATTATATAAAAAGAATTTTATTTAGTAACCTATTAAAAGAGTATTTTTCTACAAGCAGAATTTCTCTTTGTTTTATTGCACATGAACAAGAGGTTGCATTTCTTTTCTCTCAGAAAAAACCACTCATCACTATGCTCAGGATGCTTTGACATGAGGAGCCATATGCCCCACATCTACTCCTGATCAACAAATCACAACAAAGCCCCAAATGGAACAGCTGTTTTTATGTCCACAAACACTTCCATCACATCACTAAATGGCAGTGGTTCCAGACTTGGAGGAACTGTCAAATTCAACACAGTGGGTTATCTGAAAGAGTGCTTAAGAATGAAATACAGAAGCAGACCAGGTGCAAAAATGGGGGTGAGGGTGGGAACCAGTTCTGCAAGCCTACAATTCATCTGAAGAAATTTGTTTTCTACGTGAGAGTTTTTAAAAGGCTTTCACAGTTACAGAGAAATAACAGTAACATGTGAAAGGCTTGTACTTCAATTAATTGTAAAAATTAGCTGATATATGCTTTTCATAATAAAACTACTTGAATCCAAGTCTGTAGTTCAGGATCCACACCTTCAGTCAGTAACTGCACTCAATGACTTCCTACTGAAAAAAGGAATATTTACAGTAGTCTACAGAAAGTTATCTTTGACCTTCACAATTTAATTTACTGTTTGTCCTTACTTTGTATAAAGATGTTCCAGAGACACGTGCACAGTTTCCAGATAACCTGGCCATACAGAAATTCCATTTTCTGTCAGCTCATTGAACAATCCTTGACAAACCTGTGTTCATTTAAAAACAATAGTTAAAGGACAGACTTTGAGGGCTAAGACTCTACACAAAGAAACCATTAAAACTCTTAACAAGTATGGTATTAACATTCCTAGCTGGTGTTTATTTGCTGGCTGAAATAATCTCAAATCAGAAAGCAGCCTGGCAGTTCTGTCTCCACTACTGTTTGAAAACATGCCAGTGGAAGTTTCCTCCCTTCCACAGGGACTTCATGACTGACTTAAATCAACTTTTAAAAAATCCTTCTGAATGTGCAACTCGGGTGTTAAGATAATTGTGACAGATTAAGCTGAGAGGGATGGTGTTATTAATTTTCCTTAATTTTGCATCAAGCATCAGCTGTATTGTACCAAAGACAATTTGTCCACACAAGGAACTGCCTGCAGTGAATTCCTCTGGCTGTGACCCACAAGCTGCAGAGTAGCAGCACCATGAACTCTGCAAAAGCAGCAATCCCCAGCAGTCAAAGCAGCAGCACGATTTTCCTCAACATAAACAGTGTCTGACTTGTAACACATTACATGGAGAGTCAATGCTCAAAATTAAAACAATCTCTTACAACATACCTGCCTCAGCTCTGTTGTTGGACCTTTTCCTACATCCAAGGCCACTTTAAGGGGTGCTAAGCAAGGATGAAGCTTAAGTACCTAATAAATTTTAAAAAAACCACAGATTACTAAATGTATTTATTATGCAATTCTAAACAGAAGTAGGAAATAGAAAATTTTTAAAAATTAAATTAAGGTTCTAAACATACAAAAATTTTCTTACAGCACAAAATCTTGAATTAGAAGCAAACTGTGGTTTATGCAATGAGCACACAGCCCAGCTACATTCACATAGCAGAAATTACTCTATTTTGACTGAGCTCCAGAAAAGAGATGAAGATTTTTCAGCAGGGTTCCATCATCTTGAATGGAGCCAGAGTGGTGAGAGCCAGTTCAGCAGGCAGCTCCCACCCAGTTTACTGCCTGTTCTTAAAGCCCAAACATCTGCCTGGGCAACAGCACTGACAGCCTGACTCCAACTCCAGAAAACAGGGGAAAAGTGGGGAGAATGATGGGGGAGATGTCCCATTACACCTGGGACACACTTTCTCTACTCTGCTCAGCCACTTTTAAATGCTGCTGGAAAAGACAAATTGCTCTTTCCCACAATCTGCAGCTACATTCCAATTTCTCTTAACTCCATCACTTGCATGGCAAGATCCTACCTACTGATCAGAGAGGAGGGTAAAACAGGAAAAGGGGACCTCAGAATGAGCAAAAATGCTTATGTGGGTGTCAGGGAGCACAGGGGCTGTGCCAAGGGGCCAGCTGGTGCTGCCAGTGAGAGGGTTGAGTCTGCACCCATTGGGAAGGGATCAGGATGGCCACGTGGAAAAGGAAACATTGCCATGCTTGAATTTACCACATTGTCTAAGGGGGCTGTACTTATTTTCTTACTTATTTTACACAAATTTACCTTTCTCTGAGAATTTTTCTTTGCTGTTAATGGATTCTCAACCACCTGTAGAGAATCAAAGAGATAAGCTAACACTCCTCGGTCCAGATTCCCATTCACACACAGAACATGAGGGATGACATTCCTCCTTCCATCTCGGCCCTGAAGAGAAAAAACCCACACAGGAAAACATCAAAGATTGTCCCCAAAAGCTTTTTGTTTGCTTTAAATGTCTAATGAGACACTGAGCTCAAGCACTGTTATTTCATTTAAAATATAGACATTTATTTAAAACATTACCAGCAATCTCAGTAATGTATCAGTAACCAGGTAAAGCTGTAACAGTGGGGAAAGCAGGTCAGGGCAGGATGGGATTCATTTCTTGCTCTGCCACTTTGATCATAAATTTAAATCTATGGCAAATACACTTGAAACTCTGCATTTTCTTTTGGAGGTATGTAGATTAGTTCCAAATGACCACGAGTCTCCACATTCTGAGAAATCCCTATGTAACCTAGTTGTGTAGAAATAAACTGCAAAAGCAGGAAAGACAGGATTGTCATGAGGAGAATGCTGCAATTTTCTAGTAAAATACAAAGTTATTCTGGTTTTATCTGTTCAGCCTAACTCCAAACATTGGCATTTATTAGGTTTGTTCCTCTTCAATATATTCAGTGGAGACATTTCCCTCTGGTCCAACCCTCCCTTTTCTATAAAGCTATTTTTATAACCCATTAATTTATAAAAACTTCTACATACATGAAAGTGAACAAGCTACAGCAAGAAAGCTCACATTTACAGGCTCTTTTGGATGCAAACTGAACAGTGCAGAACACAGTCTGAGCTTTTGTTTCCATTTACTCACAGATACAGTTAAAAGCTATGCCACTGACAACAGCTGTCTGTCAATAGGGCTCATTTCTAATTTTGAAGAATTCCTTGCAAAAAAAAAAAAAGTACCAAACACTATTTTATCAGCTTTGAAAATGATGGCTTGATTGCAGAGTGTCAGCTGTACTGTTCTTGCAGCAAATGAATAAAAGGCCAGCCACATGCTAAGCAAGTGGATCAGCAAAGAAACCATTTCCCTCACACATTACCTTCTTTATCAGGGAAAATTTTAATACAGTAAAGCTTACAAGTAATTTCGATCTCTCTCCTGGATACAGCTGTAACAGTTCAGTATCACCAAGGTTCTTCAACGTTTCTATTGTTTCTGTCCCCCAGGGAAAGCTATAATGTAACTTAAATCCTCTTCTGCCTTCTTCATCCTGAAAGTCACTGCTGCTGAAGTTAGAGGGGCCGACAGCAAACTGAAAGTAAGTAACAAGATGTGATCACTACTGCAAATCCCACAGTAACTACAAAAACCAAGTCTGCAATGCAAAATGAAGTCTGGGTTGTTTTAGTACCGTTTTCCGATTTTCAGCGAAAGGTTTTTATTAGTTAAAACCCAAATCTCTTGGTTGTTTTATGGCATTTTCATCTCATATCACTGACAAACACAAAACATTTGCCTTTCTGTAAGTCACATTACAAACTAGTTATCAGGTTTTTCATCAACTTCCATAGCTTCTCAATTTCCACCAGAAATGCACCTAGAACAGGCCAGTAATGTAAGGCCATAAAACCAACCAGGGTGAGGTGACTATTCCCCCCCAAGGCATAAAGGAGCAGGCCAAGATTCCCCGTGGATTTGCTGCTGTTACCTTTCTCCACCACTGGAGCCTCTGGCGTAGCCAGTAATCGAGCCACTGTCCTGCAGTTCTGGGAGAACTAAACCAGGCAAGCAGAGACGTGGTCCTCTCGCCTATTCTTTAAACAACAGCAAGGGCAGCAAGTTAACACCTTGGGAAATAACAGGGGAAAAGCAAGAAACAGCACTCAAAAATAATCCAGAAGTGAAACGACTTAGGTATGATAAGGGATTAACTGCACTATTACTCTACCTTGTCAGGTTTTTGTTGTGTTGTTCATTTCCTGAAACAGAATGCTCACTTTCTGGAACAGAATGAAAGCACACTCCAATCTGAGCAAGGCCACAGGGCAGTCTTTTGTTCACCAGCTCTAAGCAGCTGACATATTGTGCCAGAACACCTACAAAAGACAAAGCCCTGATTTTAGTGGCCACGGGAAAGTTTCTGATGTTTTAACTCTACCAAGAACAAACTAAGCACATATTATACACGTGCTGTTTGTACATGCAGTCCCACTATCTTTACTAGCATTGATGCTTTACAGACATGGGATCAGCGAGCTGGTTCCTCTGGACACGTTGATTTTAATGTGCTTTTCCCCAAATTGCTGGGAGCGTATCTGCTGCCCACCTGTACCGGTCAGATCCTTGAAAAGCACGCACAGAAGGAACATTCCCACCGCACCAAGGCAGCTGGGAAAATCCCTTACATGCAGCTGCTTCGCTCCAAGCAGGAAACTCGTGCTCAGGGTGGAGGCTGAGCGGAGCCGCCCGGGACCTACCGGGCAGGAGGCTCTCCCGCAGCAGCCCCGCGGCCCCCAGGACTTCATCCAGGCCCGGGCCGCCAGGGCTCTGCCCACAGCCCTGGAGGGCTTCGCGCAGCGTCTCCGGGTGCAGCAGCCGCAGCCCCTGCGCGTCCCGCAGAGCGCCGGGCGGGCCGTGGAGCGGGGCATCCACGGGGAACACCTGCTCCCGCACGGGCAGCGCCGAGTCCCACCACTGCGCCGCCAGGTTAGCGCGCAGCGCCGCGCCCAGCGGCCCGAAGCCGGGGTGGCGGCCGCTCAGGTAAGCGCTCCAGGGCAGCGGCCCCGAGCCGCCCCGTAGGAAAAGCCGCCGCCAGCACACCTCCAGCAGCTCCGCCCCACCCGCCGCCTCGGAAGCACCGCCGCCCTCCGAGTACGGCCGCGCCGAGCACCCGGCCGGCTCCGGGACTCGCCACCGCCTCGGCTGTCCCAGGGCGGCGCGGCCGCACCAGCGGCAGCCTTGGCGAGAGCCCAGCGCCATTTTGCCGCTCCCTCACGGCGGGGCTGGAAGCGGGGGGGGCAAGTTAAGGGGGGGGGGGGGGGGGGGGGTCGGGGCAGCCACTGCGCACGCGCAGCACCCCGCGCGGGAAGGAGGGGAGGCTACATGGCGGCCGCGCGTGCGCAGTGGAACCATCGCGGGCCGAAGGTCAGGGACCGTCCGAGGTGAATTTTCTGTCCCCAGGTTCAATCTTCTCACCTTTTGTAACCGTAACGATGCCGGCAAATAATTTCTGCTAAAGGAATTGGCGTCTTGGAGCTGAATTTTCTCACCGTTTGTAAACATAACTAAAGCTGTTAGGTAACTTCTACAATAGAAGTTGCTTAATAAAAGAACTCGTTTCAAGCATTGGGTAAGATCACATCACACAAATAAGCATACACTGGGTAGGCGGAGAATGTGCTTTAGGTAGGGGGGGTTGTGTATCTTCATTGTAAAAAACATGTAACTTTTTACCCCTTGGTGTGCTTGCTAGGTGTAATCAACCTTGAGCCCTGCGCAGAATAAACAATGTTTGTTTTATAAACCAAACTGGCCTCCAGAGCTCCCAACATCGGCAGCAGGGCCGCACGTGCCGGGGTCACGCCTGGCCTGTAGGACATGGACGGCCAGAGCTCGCCAGCACCGCGGACTGGGAGCTGGGAGCGGGACAATGGCACAGACCCGGCCCTCGCTGTCAGCCGAACACGCCGCAGCTGCACGGGCACATTCCCGGGAAAAGCCCCTCTGGAGCCACCGCGGGGCAGCGGCACGGCCGGGGCACATCAAGGCAGCAGGCAGAGCTCGGGCGGAGGCGGCACCGCGGGGCCGCTGCCAAGTGCGCGGGCGAGGCCCCGGCTCCCCGCGGCCCTGGGCTCGGCGCCGGCAGCGCTGTGGAAATTTCCATCGCGGCTGCGGCCCGAGCTGGCGGCGGGGCCGGGAGGGAGGCGGGGCTGCGGCAGGAGCCATTCCGCGGCGCGGAGGGCTCGGGCTGGGATAAGCCCCGCGCCGGTGCAGCCCCCTCCGCCGGGCCCGGCGCTGACAGCCGCCTTAGTGGGGCACTGGGTCAGCGGCAGGAGCTGCCACCGCCGCCTCAACAGGAACTGCAGGCAAGTTTAGGTCCAAGGCAGATTTGCCATGAGCTCGATCCTGCCAGAAAAGCACCGGCAGCAATGTCAAAGCTGCTTAGAGCTCGTTTCTTATCATTATTTTATATGTGCAAATGTTGTATTTTCCCCCTCAGGAAACACTGCCCCACACAAAGGGTCGTTTGGAAAGAGTGATAAAATGCACGGAGGAAACCTCTTTCTGCGGTTTAGATTTTACCGCACTGTTAAAGACTCTCATATCTCAATTTTAATGCACAAGCTAGAAATGTGACTTTTTTAATACTAAAACCCAACTTCACAAAACCAGCTTTTCAATGCATTTTGTTTCAGGCCGCTGACATGGAAACTTGGGCATTAAGTCATACTTCAGTGATAAATAATCTACTTCTTTGTTTTTCACCCCTGGTGACACTGAGCAGTGTTCCAAAACAAATAAATGAGAAAAAACCCCACCCCTACTCTCCCCTCAAAAAAAACCCCAAACCAAAACACATTGCCACCTGCAGTTTTAGACTGCAGTGGGATAGTTCCAAGCCTCCAGCTGGAGTTCTCAAAGCAGGATGAAGGATCACAAAACACTGTCAAGTGACAGAACTTCAGAGAAAAGGAGGAAATTTAAGAGGCAGATTAGGCTGCATTAGAGAACATCACAAGCTGAGGGAACATCAGAGGGAACAAGGACAAGTAATCAAGGACTGAGCACAGACTAAGCAAACAGATCTAAGTGCAAAACAAAGTTAACTCGGGTTCAAAATAACATAAAAAGAATCTTGTGGATTCAACCTTATACACATTAAATGTTGTTGAACTTAAAACTCATCACTGTTACTGATAAACAAGAAGGAGGAACTGAAAATTAGTATTAACTGGAATTTAAGTACACCATGCTACAAAGTATTAAGCACTTTAACCCCAGGATGAAGAATTATGCTGGTCCTTTACTCAGCATGGGCAGTGCTTTTGAGATTAGAGAGTCATTTGCACATATTAAAAGTTATTTAAAAATAAAAAATCCATGAGGCATTGTCATGGATCAACAGCCCACTTCCCTCCCACCACCTCCATAAAGAAATGACTGCTCAATACCAGTTTAAGTATAACTTGAAAGTTTTAATACTAAGATCTTCCCGTTTCTCTGAAGCTCAGAAGCCTGCATGCTAACTCACAACGCCTGGCAGCTGTGGGTACACAACACTCAAGCCTGGTCTGCACATATGCTCGTGTGAAGGCGACGGTTACGGTGCTGCAGAAGCTTCCTACGCTCGTAGCAGCTTGTTAGCAACACCACTACAGAGTTTTGATCTTTTCCAAGAACTGGCCCTACGCTAGTGAGACAAGGAAGAACACGGCTTCCAATACTTTCTTAGAAGCCAGCTTTAATTTTCTTCCCCGTCGAAGCAGAGCCTGCCATGCTAAGCAATCTAGCCCAATCAAGGCAAGGCTGGTATTTGTATAAGCTTAAATGTTTAATCAGACACAGTTGAGAAACCTTTCTAGAATTTAATATAAAAACATTTGACATTTTTCATTAATGTAAAGTTGTGCACATGTTGAGAAAATTGTCATCTGAAAGAAAAATCGGTCTTCAAATATCTTTATTGGAAGGCCATGCACTGCCTTCTGTTACTGTATTTCAAATCACTGTACATTTACTTTGAAAACACTGTCTGCATTTTCTAGTACAAAAAACTAAAAATTGTTTCAGGAATGTAGAGAAATATTCAACTTAAATAGCGAAAAAGTGCACCATAATTACTGCTGCACTGCAGTCATTTCTGCATTTCCCATTTCTTAAATAACTATCCTGTTTTGATAACACACAATATAAAGAGCAATTATGAAAAACTGAGACATTTAAATACACTAAGTTATTGAGAATAACTTGTGGGCATGGGGTAACCTATCATAGGAGCAGCACCAGTGGCAGGGTAGGCGTACTGCTGCTGGTTCATGCCATTGTGCATGTTGGCAATGTTACTGCCGTACTGCTGCTCGTAGCCGTTCTGGTACGCTCCTGTGGGGTTACCGCCGGCCCTGAAGCCGGCCTGCATGCCTGCGGCTGCAAAGCCATTCCCAAAGGGAGTTCCATTGCTGAAACTCTGGGCGCTGTAGGCCCCGTTTTGGGTTTTTGCTCCGAAGTCTCTCTTGCCTAGCGCCCCATAGGTTCTCTCAAAGTTCTCCCTCTCTCTAAAACTACTAAATCCACCCCTTTTGCCCGCAGAGTATCTGTCACGTCGGTCACCTCGGGAACGACCTAGTGAAAAAGACAAGACAGTTATGTGTATTATAACTTCAGTTCAGTTAAGCAGCATTTATTTCATGTCCCAACAATTCAAACCTCCTATGAAAGCTTTCCAGGTGCTTGCTGGACTCCAGTTAGATAAAGCTGTCTTACTTTTGAGGAGTCATACACTCTCCCCCATAACACAAGTTGTGGCATCAAGGCAAAAAGTGACTTTTACCTTGCCAGCAGGACACTTGGGTCCATCTCTCTTTCTAAGCCATAGGAGACAAAGCCACAAAACTGAGTCCATGAGTATTTTATCTCAGGACACGTAAGAAGTAGTTCTTTGGCCTGCCCTAGCCACAGGCACACCACAGCATAGGCTGGGAGCACCCGGGTGCTGTTTTCTGGCTTTTGCATTAATAAATACCTTCTGAGCTCACAGTAACTGGTAACTAAACCACCTTCCACATTTACTTTGAAAAGAGTCTGAAGGTGGAATCTGAAGTTTCCATTTTGTTCTGAGAGGAAAGCCATGCACCAAGATAAAGAACAGCCCTTACCTGAACCTCTGTCTTCAACCAGCTGGAGCAATTTGGGGTTGATGGCTTGATTAGCCTCCCGAAGCACAGAGATGAGGTCATTTACTTGCTTAATATTGTTAGGAGTAAAGAATGTGTATGCTGTGCCTGTTTTGGTACTGCGGGCAGTTCGTCCAATTCGGTGGATATAGTCCTCTGAGGAGTTAGGGTAGTCATAATTGATGACAAATTTCACATCTTCCACATCTGTAAAGTGTTGCAGTGTGGCAAAAAGCGAGGTACAAAGTTTTGCACACCACAACAGCCAAATCGAAGATAAACATTAGACAAGAGTATTTTAAAGGGAATAATGGCTGCAAAGAACAGTGTTAGAATCATCCATTTCTGCAAGAGCATAGTGGAAGAGAAAAAGTTACGCACACTCCGTCTGATCCCGGTTCTCATCACCCACCCTGTGATCCAAAACCTTACCATAAAGGAGTGTGCATTTGCTTGGCATTCCCAACTCAAGTGTCCCCTTTACAAATCATCAAGTGACATCTGAAAGCTTCTTGCAGTAGGGCCACTAAAGCTCACAGCAGCCTCTTCATGTGCTCATTTGAGGACCTTAGAGTAAAAACATACAAGGTCCTTCACATACACACTCATTAGAAGCTCAAAAAAAAGGGGCCACACTGCTCGTCTTGCCAAGACCTTTGAACTGCAGCTGCAAGAAAAACATACCTGTCCCCCCAAAGTCACCAAGTTGTTTTTATGCACTGTGTCTTGTCTAGGCAAGCGCTTCCAAGAAGCCAGGGTTCACTTGAGAATGGGTCTCTCTCTGGCAGGTCTCGACATGACGACTATGTATAGGTGGAGGAACTTCGACTTTCAAAGGCATTGAAAAGCCATTGCTTTCCTGCCCCACTTGTTAAAGTGAGAGGTGGACTTTTATTCTCAGATTTCATGTGCCAGTACTCACCAATTTGTACAAGGCTTAGTACATTTTAAAGCTGCTCTCTCCATTTCATGGTTGAAAAAAATTTCATAGAACATTGAAGTTTAAAATTATGTTCTTCAACATTTCAAAAACTCACTGAAATTGAAAGACCCACAGATCACAGCAGACAGTATGCACAAAACTAACAGTACTGCACCATGGCAAATCATGCAAAGCATGGAGAGAAGAGAAATACCAGGGCAAAGTGAACTGTGAATGAAACTGCTTATTTCATGAGAGAACAGTTTATGGGGGTAGTTGTTTAAAGGATGATCTTTGCCTTTTGAAGATTACTGGCACACAATGGCTTTCAGCTTTCACCTCTCTATTTGACTGGAAGCAGCCAGCCGATCATTTCCACTAGTCCTCCATCCCCCTCGAGTCCTCCGATTGTCATGCCTAGGCCTTGCCACAAAGACTGCACCTTTATGTGAAGAAAACTTAGAAAAATGCAGAGGTTAAAGAAAGCAATAGACTTTCTTTAAAAGCTTTGGGCAACTGGCATTACGAGTTTTTACTAACCTAGACCTCTGGATGCAACATCTGTAGCAATCAGGATTGGTGCTTTTCCATGTTTGAATTCTGTAACACAAGAAGTGAATCAGTTTTTTTTCCCTGAGCAGCACTCATCAGATGCTTGCAGAAACTGCTGAAGCACTCACCATTTAGAACCCAGTCCCGCTCCTGCTGACTTTTATCACCGTGGATCCCCATCGCTGGCCACCTGAAAACACAGAACTTCACTGACCCAAGAATACTCCTCTGGTGGTTTCATTAAAGACTGGGATACAGGCACATTCTGGTCTGGGTACTGTAGCTGACAGCTGCTGTCCCTGACAGTTTTCATTTTTAACTGTGGTGTCAAGAGCACACACAAGACTATTGCTCAGTGAAGTCCCAGCTGCTACTCACCCATCTCTCCTCATTTTTCTGGTAAGATCATCACAACGCCTTTTGGTTTCCACAAAAACAATTGTTTTGTTTTCTTTCTCGCTCATGATTTCTTCCATCAAACGAATAAGCCTGTTTTTAAGAGATTATGGTTAGAGCTTAGACTGCTTTCTACTGTACAAGTTTAAACTGATTTCTTGTCTTTAAGTTGTCTCAGACTGATGTCAAAGAGCCATCAAAATAAGGCATTTATTCCACAGTTCATAAAGTAAAACTGACAGAAAACACAGAATGCTTTGCCCCCAAGGCCTACTTACTTGTCATCTTTCTCTACATCATGACACACATCCACAATCTGAAGAATGTTGTGGTTTGCACTCAGTTCTAGTGCACCAATGTTGATGTGCACATATTCTTTCAGGAAATCTTCAGCCAGCTGCCTCACTTCCTTAGGCCATGTGGCACTCCACATCAGAGTCTGCCTGTCAGGCTATAAAGATCAATGAAAGATCAGTACAGGGTTAAGATAAATGCCCAACCAAAACTACCCAGGCTTGCACTGCCCTCACTTTAACAAGGGTAGTGGCAGCAGTTTATATCTGCTATAGTGATAAATGCATAAACCATTTATACTCACTCTAATCTGATCCACAATTTTTCTGATCTGAGGTTCAAATCCCATGTCAAGCATCCTGTCAGCTTCATCAAGGACAAGGTAAGTACACCTCCTGAGATTGGTCTTCCCAGCTTCTAGGAAGTCTATAAGTCTTCCAGGTGTTGCAATGCAGATTTCCACACCTAAAACCAAGCAGTCCCATCAGCTGAAGCAGTTTCCACATTGCCCCAGACAGAGATGCACCGAGGCTGATCCATACCTCTTTCCAGGTCACGGATCTGTGGTCCCTTTGGAGCACCTCCATAAATACACGTGGACTTCAAACGACACGCTCTGCTGTACTCTGCAGCTACCTGCTGCACTTGCTGGGCCAGTTCACGGGTCGGTGCCAACACAAGACACTGCAAATAGGATGCCCAATTTTAGTTCAATACCCACTGAAGATCCTAGTCTGAGACTAATTCTGAGTGTGAAGTTCAGTGCCAGATTGACTGAAGTAGATTTAAGTAGCCAAACCAGCAAACCAGGTTACCTGGCATCTTAACTACCATCGAACACATGAGAGATACCAGAAAGTCACTGGCTTCCAGGGATAGCAATTTCCAAAATATAACCCAAAATCAAGCCCTGTTCTGTACTATTTTCGGGACAATCCAATCAGTTAATAGAATCTGCTTGGGAAACTACCCCAAGCCACCACTTTATTCCCATAGAGAAACAGAATGCAGCTATGCACTCTTATGAGCATGGCCAACTTAGGCTGTAAAATACAGTCCTAAGAAATGAAAATCCCCTTTTCATTTAGGAATACTCACAATAGGTCCATCTCCTCGCTCCAGGAATGGCTGATGATTTATATGTACAATGGCAGGCAGTAAGTACTGTTTGGAAGAAAGAAAAATCTCATTACAACCTCTTCCTTGAAGTGTTCACCCTGCACTAGGCTACACCATACTATCACTGCTGAAATCCAGCAGTATTTCAGGCTATAACCAAAACTTACCGAGAGTGTTTTCCCTGAGCCAGTCTGTGCCACTCCAACCATATCCAATCCACTCAATGCAACAGGCCAACCTTGTGCTTGAATAGCAGTTGGTTCAGTGAAGTTCTGCCTCTGAATTACTTCCATAACATTTGCTTGAAGAAAAAATTTAAACATATAGATTCAGATGTCGCCCCAATCCAGTCTGAAGAACAATCAGTAAACTGGTCTTCACTTACCAGGGAAGTTTGCTTCATAAAAGTTGATAATTGGTTTTGGACAGTTATGGCCCCTAACTGTGACCTCTTTGCTCGCTCTGTACTGCTCAACTTCTTGCTGCAAAACAAAACACCAGTTATTGGAAATAAGCTCTGACACTGAAGCTGTTTTTTAAGTTACCCCATCTGTGCCTGCTGGGCCCCATGACCCTCAACATGTCTGCACTTTCTGTTTACTTTTGCTCGAGCCAGATCAGGTACATACCGCAGTACGTCTCACTACATCCGGATGCTCTTGGTAGAAATTCTTCTCAAATTTGGGCAGCTCATCCAAGTTCCATTTCTTTTTTGTAAGTTTCTCCCCAGGGTTTCCAAATTTCTTCCCAGAGAGAGGTCCAGCTCTACTTCCTCCAAAACGAGGGGCTCCAAACCTAGACAAAAAGGACACATCATAGAATGCAAGAGAAACATTTTGGTCCTCTTCCTGAACAACTTCACCACCATCTCTGCAGTCCACCCATTACTTTACAATTCAGTTGTATAAACTCTACCTACTGAAGCTTCATACACTAGAACTTTAAAAATCATACTTTAAGCTGCAGATGCCACCATCTGCTTGGCCACAATTCTTACTCACAAGCTAAGATAATGTGTATTTCCAATTTCCATACAATGCAATCAAACAGCAAGTTACAACAAGTACTAAAATCTTGGCACTACCCTGTGATCAAAATGGTTTCCCGTCCCAGTGACACTCCTATTGCTGAAAGGGGGCAGGGGCGGTTACGAAACCTTGAGATAACTTTCCCGTAAACCGTTCTTTTGCATGTACCCATTTCTTTTGCAAACATCTTTTAACAACGGTGTTTTACGAGGCCATGCCCGTTATTAGCATTTCAGGTTCGGTCCCTCCGTTCGGAGAAGGCTGATCTGGAAAGCCCCGAGGCGCGGCTCGGTGCCGCGCTGGATCCGAGCGCGGGGCTCCCTCCCCCGCCCCGATCACTTCCCGATTTCGGCCGGGCGAGCACTGCGAGCGATCCTTCCCGGCACAACACAGCGCTTCCCGAGCGGCCGCTGCTTCCTGCCAGCGCTGTTTCCTTTGTCTCTCATTTCTGTCTACGCCACATTTTCCAGCCGCTGCCATTTTAGAGCCTGGGCTGGGCGGGGGGAGGAGGAGCAGGAACAAAGGCAGCAGCAGCATAGCCGGCATTTTGATTCCCCTCAGCCACCGCATGGCGGGGCCGGCCATTAACATCCGCTTACACAACACAAAGCGGAGCCGGCCGGCTCCTGCCGGCCACAGCCCGAGCCTTGGGAGGGGGAAGGGAGGGGAGGGAACCGCCCTGCCGAGAGCTCCCCAAGGCTTCGGCACTGCCAACCCACTGACCCACAAACCTCCAGCCCGCCCGCCGCTCTCAGCGGGGGGAACCGGGCTCTGCAGGGACCGTCTGTGCTGGGGGGGGGGCGTCCCCAGGGGGTTGGGGCGAGTCTCTTTCTTCCCAACAGAAAAAAAAAATTTAAAAAAAAATTAAAATTCCTCCGCGCTTTTCTCAGAGGTAGCACACCCGCCGGGGGTGCTCTGAGGCGAAGGAACCGACAGTCGTCCACAATCGGTAGCCTAAAAAAGCCCAACACCATCCCACGGCCACCCCTCGCGGCGGGAGCGCTGAGGGAAGGGCTCAGGGCCCAACCCCCGCCCCGCCGCCATCTTAAAACGTCTGAAAAACAACCCCGAGAGCCCCACGGGCAGGCTCAGAGTCCGGACGCTGGCGGCGGCTGGCGCCGGCCGTGCCCCCGGACTCACCCTCTATCCCTGTCGCTGGAATACCCGGGCATGGCGATGGTGGCGGTGGGCGAGGCGACTCCGGTCACTTAGAGCGGGTGGCGAAGGGCTGAACAAGATCCAGCGCCGTTGGCGGGGGCCGCTCACTGTGGGCGCGCGGCCGCGCGGACGCCGGTTATATACGGGGCAGCGGGGGCTGCCGGGAGCCGGCGCGTGACGCACGCGCGGGCCCCACCCCCGCCGTTATGTAAGCGGCCTGAGCCGGCCCGAGGCCCCGCCTCCTTCCGCGTGGGCGTGGCCGCGGCTCGCCCGGCTGACCGGCTTTGAGCTCGCGGCCGGAAGTGCCCCCCCCCCCGCAGAGAGAGCCCCCCCACCCCCACCCCCTGCGCGCGCCTGCGCGGAGCCGCCGCGGGCGGGAGCCTCGTTCTCGCTGAGGGCACCCCGGCCTGAGGGGGTCGGAAATGGAAATGGAGAATTCTCTCTTCAGCCTCAATAAGTGCAGCCTTTCGGCTGCCTGGCATCTTCAGAACGCAGCTCAGGTCCTCAGCACTTTCGGCAGGGCAGAGCCGGACCCTGATGTCCGCAGTGCAGTCCCCCAGTTCTCACAGATCTGTTTGTGAAAATCCTCCTGAAATAGGTCGAGATGAGCCCAGGCTTTTAACTAATAAACATTTTAGCTAATAACTGACACTTCGCGGTAGATTGGCCCCATGGCCACCTGCGACTTTCGCTCTCGGGAGGAGCCAGATGTGCGGATCCTGGAGAGCTGGACCCAAAATAACGTCAGACTTCCTCAGGCGAGTTCTTTTTTGCTGTTACTCATTGCCTTTTAAAATGTGCATAAACATATATGTAAACAGAAATATTTATAAACAAATGTCCGTAAAGTTACCAGTGTTATCTTTTTGGATTCCATACCAGGGCCAGTAACCTGAGTCAAAGGTCACCCGAGGTGCGGCAGCGCTGAAAAGGCACGGGATAAAAACACTCAACACCCCAAGGGGACCCTGCTGCTCACCCACCAAAAGGCACGGGATAAAAACACTCAACACCCCAAGGGGACCCGCTGCTCACCCACCAAAAGGCACGGGATAAAAACACTCAACACCCCAAGGGGACCCTGCTGCTCATCCACCACCTTTGCCGGGCCAGTGTCCGGCACCCTGAGGCTTTACACACACAAGAGTTGAAGTTTTAAGCACAAACATCCCTGTGCAGCCACCTGCTGCAGGCAGAGAGGGAAGAAATGAAAACAACATAAGGAAGAAGTGCCGTAACAACACTTCCCGTTTATATCCTCCCACCTTCTAGCAATCTGTGCTTTAAGGCTTTTCTGGGACAAAAATAACTGTATTTGATGGCCATTTCTTTACATTTTGGTTCTATTTATGCCCTTAGCTTGTAAAATAGCATGACAATGTGTTTTACAGTTTCCGTGTATGCAACCTGAAGCACATTTACTTTCATTTTCACCATATTGTTGGATAACAACAAGGGGCATAAAACAATGAGTTAGTAGAAATCGTGAATAATAACTTTCTGTTTATTTATACTGTTTGTGGACTTTAATACCTTCTAATATACCTTTATAATAAACCAAAGCTGCAGTGTATTTTTTTCTCCTTTTAAAGCAATTCCATGCTTATAATTTTCCTTGCCTTTTTTTAAATTTAGTGTGAAGAAATTCACAGCATTTAAGATCTCGACCCCATACAGATCTACATAATGAAAATATAAAGATGGTTTTGATCTGTTCTGTATTATTTTCTGGCCTTTTAAAAAATTGTTGCTAAGAATAGAGCAAGGTTGGCAAAGACTAGAGGTCTGCATGATATTGTCCTCAAAAGTAACACCTAAGTCAGGATTATTTTGTTTTTGAATAGCCACAGCTGTTCGACCCTCAGCAATTTGGAATTCCACCTTGCTCAACCATTTTTGTTGTAATTAATTTTTTATTTCAATAGCACTCCAACTTGACTGGTTTTGTTAATACTATCCCAGCAAATTTCTAGTAGAGGAATCTCCCCAGGTTTTTTTTCAGTGTAGAGTTACTTATTTAATATGGCTTGTGAAAGATTTTTGTCCCCAAACACCCCTATTAACACTCTCCACCCTCTGACCCTACAGGCTTCCTGTTCCTGATAAGTTTGAAAAAGATTTTTGCAAAGACTGTAAAAATAAATTTTCTTGTTCTATTGCATTTATCTTAACACAGATTAATTTGATTGTGTTTGTGTATAACTGTGTGGCTCCTGTTACTGTGCTGTTTAATCTTTCCAAGGTTTTAATGAACTGAAAAGACTAAACAAAAACACAGCCCCTGCCTTGTCTACACGCAGTTAAATCTGCAAGGAACTCCTTTCAATTTCCTTTGTAAAAAAACTTCCTCATTTTTCTGTTCCACCCTCCTAAGTTAAACATCGTTGATTTTCCCGTGTTCTCTTAATTATAGCCAACATATGGAAACAAATCAACACACCGTTGCGGAGCTGTGTATGTAGCAAACTGAAATTCGTGTTTAGTTTAGTTTCGATAGCACTGATCTGTGTTTGCTTACACACAACAAAAGCTCTTTTGTGTTCTGAGGTGCTGTGTGCACTTGGATTTGGATCTACAAATAACGCCCGTGGGCTGCTGGAGCTCACAGCACTGAGGTTTAATTGCTGGGTAAAATTGGAACCTCATCTGCTTTTGTTGAGCTCAAGGAGTTTCATGACAAAGGGCACCATTTTTGCTTTCAGCATGGAAAACCCAGAATTCCTAAGGAGCATGGAATTCTGTTGCTCAGAAAGGAAATAACAGACTTTCACCATCCAACCTGTCCAATAAATTGCATGCCAGCAGCTAATACAGTGACTTTCATTTATAGATCTTATTTTTAATAAAGGTTTTAGCTCTCCTTTCATGCAGAAATGCCTTCGGATTGCCTGTCAAACCTGTATCGCGGCAATGAACACCAACCCCCGGTAATGGACGTACCGGCCAGCAAACGTCCCGGGTCAACCTGCAAGGTCAAGCACTAGAATTTTCCCCCGCCCCAGGCCGGCGCTGTCCCCACCCGCGTTACCGAGGCAGCGCCACCCCCGCCTCCCGTTCAGGTGACCAAGGCGGAGCCTCACGGACAAACCCCCCCTCCCCCGCCGCCATTTTACGCTGCCAGCCGCGCTCGGCGGCCGGAACGCCCCGGTTCTGGCCTGTGCTGCCCGGGAGTCTCGGCCCGCGGGGCCCTGCGCCGGTGGCGGCACCGGCCGGGCGGAACCGGAGCGCTCGGGCGGGGAACGGCGGGGCCGCACCGGGGCCACCCGCCACGTGACCGGGGAGCGGCGGGGAATGCCACATGACCGGGTCTGCGGCTCGGCTTTGCGGCACGGGCTCTTTCTCTGCTCCCCGCTCCCAGCCCAAACACGGGCCCGTTCCCAATCCCCTTACAGGGGGGATCGGCCCCGCCCCGCTCCGCTCCCGTAACACCGGCCATGACCGACAGCACCGGACACCGCTGCGCGCGCGGCCCCGCCCCTTCCTGCAGCGCCTGCCCAATGGGCGCGCAGGCCGCCGTTTAAATGGCGGGGGCGGCCCGAGCGTTGGTGCCGCCATGGGCAGCGCTGAGGGCGCAGGTAGGGCCGGGCCCGGGGGGCTCCGAGCGCGGCTCGCGGGGCCCGGCCCTGAGGGGCTGTGCTGAGGTGGGGCCCGGCCCTGAGGGGCTGTGCTGAGGTGGGGCCCAGCCCTGAGGGGCCGTGCTGAGGTGGGGCCCAGCCCGCTCCCGGGGTTCCGGAGCAGCGGCCGGCCCGGCGCCCGCAGAGCCGGAGAGCTTCCTTCTCGCTCATCACCCCTCCCCGCTGCTCGCATCGCTGGCACAGTTTTATTCAGCTCGTTATTTATTAATTTATAAAGCTCATCCATGCAGCTCATGTTTATTCATTTATAAAGCTGTCGTTTTTTTGTGTTACGGCTTTTTAAGCTCTTTGTGGTAACCTCTTCCTTCCCCTCTTTTGTCTTTGTTCCTTTCCTCGTGACACTTTTAACTTAATAAAGCTGCAGATAAACAGCAATCAAGTGTTCCAAGACATCAGCCTGAAATGTAGGAGATGATGCTTTAACCTTTCATGCATCTGAAACTTAAAGTGATACCTGGAACTGAAAGAGGAGCAGAGGGATGAAAAAGTAACACTCCTGTGTACAGAAGGCTGAAAACTCTACAAATTAGTTTCTGTTGTAGTAATTCTGTGCTTTTTGTTTCCAAAGGGGACTTATGCCATCTCCCATAAATTAAAGTTCTTAATGCTTGTTAAAATACGTGTCCTTCAAAGCACATGGATCTCAAGTCTCAAAGCTTGAGGACAATCACAATCTCATTGTGCTCAACAGAGCACTTGGTGGGACCACCTCTGTATTCTGCTAATCCTTAATAATTAATTACAGTATAATTTACTTTTCATGAGGAGTATTTACATTGGCACTGATGACATTGCCTGAGACTATTAGAGAACCTGGGTTTGTCAGAGAAGTTCATATTTTCCAAAAAAGAACCTGTCATTTCTGATCATTGATAAATAGTGTACCAAAGCTTGGCTTCTTAGAGTCTTGAAGGTTTAGAGTTCCTGGCTATGTGCCCAGATTCAAATTTGTTTTTCATTACATAGAAAAAAAAAAAAATAACCTGCCTAGCCAAAAAAATTAACCTGCCCAGCCTGTGGTACTTAGGTGCTTTTCACCTCCCAAGTCCAGTTGGGCTATGATTGCACTTGAACAATGTTTAATATTTTGGATGGATGGGTCAGCCTGCTGTGTTTGACCACCTCTGGTGGAGTTATAGACACAGTGGTTACCTTTCACTGTAAATAACCACATCATTATTTCTGTGTTTTTAAGTTCTGACATTTATGTTTTTCTTCTGAACAGATTGGGTTGATGTTGCCAATGATCTTTGTAGGACCTGTCACATAAACCAGCACATAAAGCATCTCTCAGAATGTGGGGCTGACCTGTTTGTTCGTCTTTATGAGTCAATCTTAGGAGAAAAAGTACCAGGTAGGAATGATAACTGCTAAATCTGTTTTTTATTTTTGTCTCTGTGTAGTTAAATAAAATTGAAACTTGTAGTACTTCCTACAGATGTAGGGATTTAAAGTATTTGCATCCTTCCAAAGACAAAAATAGAAGATTATAATTCTTTAAGAAGATTTAAGTGGTATTGGCCAATTTTATTTTAACTTTGGACTGCTATGAATGGCAGCTATGAGGATAGCCACAACAAAACTACTGTAAATGAGGCCTTGAAAGCTGTCTGTGGGCATAGTACTTTTGAAGGGTGTGAACTGGCTTATTTTATCTTACAGCAGTGTTAACACTGAAGTCTGCTCTCATAAAATGCTTCATACTTAGAGTCTGTAAAGCTGAGCTGTGATTTAACCCTGCTTTAACCCAGCTCCACTGGGCTCCAGTGACAACCACTAAGCAAAGTCTGTACAATTATGCATTTGCTTTGTTTATAAACTGTTATGTGTAGGAAGTGTCAGACTTCTGATTGCAGAAGGTTTTAAGAGCACTGAGGTAACTGGCACCTATTGAAGGTAGAAGTCTTGTTAAATGTAAGCACAGAACTAAAAATAATGCTGTTCCCAATTCAGCAGAGTACATTGCAGTGCAATCAGTGTGTGACAGGGAAAGAAGAAGCCCTAACACAAACTGCAATTCCAGTTTGATGGTCTGAACTAGGTGTGTGTGCTGGGAGTGGAGGAGGAGAAATGCTTTAGTAATCTGTGCTTGAATTTAATCCTGATAAAACCTCACATCTTCCAAGGGGTGTTACAAGTTTGTGCTCAATATTTATAAAAGGTTTTTAGGACCATATATGACACTTGGGCTTTTCATCAAGCACACAAGGTACTGAAAAAATACTAGCTTGTAAGCAGAAATTAAAGCAGTTTCATTGTTAAGGTACTTGCAACAAGCTATCCATTTAAATAGTCTAAAATCTATTCTTTATATTAAATAGATTTCATTGCTACTCCCAGAAGCCTAGAGGATGATGCACATAATGTACAAGCAGTAATAGATTCCCTGGCATTGGATTATTTGCAGGTCAGCTTATCTCACATCACAGGTAAGTACTTGGTTTAATGAGACAAATGCAGTTGAATATTTGTGTTGTTTGATTTAAACACTTTAGGAACCAGGTGTTACACAGCTTGCTCTCAGACTTGCATGGAATCTCTTCTTATGGTATGGATGTCACCAGAACATTGACCCACTGCCTTGGACATCAGGTTATACACTGAAACAGCAAGCAGAGAATAAATAAGAGTAAGAAATGTTAACTTTAATATCCAGCCATGCTTCATCTGACTGCCACAGTGTTACCTGAAATCTGCTACTGGCTCAGGCTTGGACACTGTGCATCATAATGTACACTTGGATACTGGATTTTAAGACATGACCCTGGAGTTTCAAACTTGTTCATATATTTTTAAGAGTTGGGGAGTAAAGAGTTGAACTGTGTTTTTTATCTGAACATAGATTATGGCTTTCCCTGAGTATTCCTGTGTATGGTCTCACACAGCAAAGAATGAAAACTGCTTGATAAGAATTATCTGACTTGGTGCCTGTATACAGTGGCTGGTGTTTGCAAAATCCTGCTGCTACTCCATAGACTGCTGTCATGTGCTATTTTTATGTATAAGAAAGATATTAAATACCAATTGTCCCTGAAAATATCTCAGAATATTTATTTTGTGAGTGTGTCAGCAGTTACTGCATCAATAAACTTATTAGAACTGAAAAGATGCAAATTTAGAACACTTAAAATATACTTTAGGCTTACCTACATAGTCATAAATAAGTGACCTTAAGGTGTCTTCTGAGCTGACACCTTTACAAGAATTTCCAAGCACTCTTCTACAGAAAATTCCTACTTTTGAGAATATTTCTTCTGTGAAGTACTAATTATTAATATGTGTCATTACCTTCTCTTAAGGTGAGAACATTGTGAAAGGAGACAGGGAATCTATCAAAAACCTCCTTGAAATATTTGATGGTTTGCTGGAGTATCTTAGAGAAGTCAGTGAAACATCTTCTCAGACTGGAGGTGAGATGTAAACCCAAAGTGTTTCCAATGTAGCAAAGATTTATTTGGGTTTTTTGGTTACTTATAACCTTGACAATGGAGAGAAGAGAAAGACAAAACTGACCTCAGGGGAGGAAAATTTCAGGGATGAAGCTGAATATTTGCATTCCTCATTTTCATAAACAATAATAAAATAGATAATTTCCCCCCAAACTTACATAATCTTTCTGAGAAACCTACTCTAGACAATTCATCTTTTATTAGTTGCTTTTCAACCTATAAGTAGATGATTTAGGATTCAAGGAGGTGAATGTTGGCTTTAATTGGAAGAATGAGCAAATATCCCTTTTACTTACCAGGAGAGAAGGGGTCAGCAGCCTTTCCCAAGAGGGTCCTGGGACAGGTCCTTAGCAGGGGTTGTTTTGAGGAAAATGGGAGGAGAATCTGCTCAGCCCTGCAGAGGCATCTTACTGCAGGCAGTGCTGGTCTGTCTCAGAGCTGGTTACAGCTGTCACCACTGGCTGTTGCACCCTGTGACAAGGGGAGAGAGCATTTGGTGCTTGAATTCCTCCTGACCTGCTCCAGAGTGGACAGAGCAAAGGGGACAGGGGGAATGTTCAGTGCCTCTGCTGCTCTGCCCTTCCCTCACACTGCCAGTCTTGTTACCCACTGGGGGTTAGTGGCTCAAATTTTCTAGCTATAAGTGCACAGTTTAATTCTTTTGAGGAAGAAGAAAGGTTTATTAATATTTTCAGCAAGGGGATATATGGTAATAGTATAATTTTTCAAAATTTACCATAGAAGTTGCCCCACTTCCCCCCCGTCCATGTGGAACATCACATGTCATCATTTTAGATAAAACACTACAGTGTTGATATTACACATAAACTGTTCTGATTATATTGGAAGTACTACCTGTTAGTTTATTGGTAGAAGTAGCTTTCCTGAAAATAATTACCTCTTGTTTATGAGCAGCTGAGATAAATGTGCTGTCCAGTGATGAAATTCAAATTGCACCTCAAGAGCAGCTGGAAAGCACTGCTGATCAACTTACAGAACATACACTACTCTCATCAGCTGAAAGGTAAGAACAATTCTGAATATCTGCTTAAACACAGTGATTGACTGTGTATCTATAGACAAATTAGTAGGTTTTTTAATAGTATAGACACCTACTGATTGCATATGCCAAAAGGAATGTGAGGTGACTCCTCTGATTGGGCTAAAATTACATCTGGGCCTTCTTTTGCCCTTGAGGAGTTGCTGCTTTTGTTTCCCTTAAGTTTACTTAAGGGAAGATTGATTTGTTCAGCTGAGTTCAGTTTGTGGTGGTTGTGGCTCCTGCCCTGGTTTTCAGCTCAGTTTATGTTACTCCTGCTCTGGTTTTAAGCTGAATTTATGTGACTCCTGCTCTGGTTTTAAGCTGAATTTATGTGACTCCTGCTCTGGTTCGCTGTGTGGCAGCAGGGCCGTTCCTGCGCGGCTCTCGGCAGCTCCATCTCGTGGGCTGCACGGGCAGAGGCTGAGAGAGGAAATATTTGATGGCTTTGTGTTCCCCCCTAGGTCCCAGTCAGAATATTTTATTCTAACTTGTGATACAGATGGCTCAGGATCTACCAGTGAATTAATTAAACTTGGAGATACTGCTTATTCATTTTCCAAGAGAGGGGAAGGTGAGTTTGGGTGAGAAAAAATTTTCAGACTTTTCTCTAGTTAGACTCCTAGAGTTTTTTTGTGGTTTTTCTTTTTTGTTTCCTTTTAAAAAGTTACTTCTTTCAGTTTTAAATCCTTGTTAAAAAGGATTTAAATACTGTTTTAAATCCTTGTTTAAAAACCCCCAGACAACCCACAATAAGCAAATACATCTTGCTGAAGTTAAAATTTCTGGAAGTAAATATTCCAGGCATTATTTTTCCTGACTCTTGCACTGTTTTATTTGGATAAAGGTTTGTTGTTTGAGTTCTAATTCAGTTCTACAAAGGCATTTTATCTTGTTCAATAGAATAGGAGAATTCTGAAGACTTTGTTTCATTTGTTGCAGTGTAACATGTATTATTTAAGACTGTAAAAATTATTAAGTTCATTCTTAAAGAAGATTTCTCAGGAGTGTGTGCCCCTTCAAAACTTCATGGGTGGCTCTAAAAGGAGTAGTGTACAAATGACTTAAATGGAGCTCATTCGTATTTCATATTTTTTAGAAGAATATTCCAATTCTTCCTGTTCTTATTGATGATTCATCTCCTCAAGTAGAGGCATGAAGAAATATTATGAATTGGGAACATTTCATTGACTGGAGTTACAAATAAGAATTTAACAGACCTATTCTGAGCTTAGTATGGATTGCTGACACCAAGCAATGAGCAGACATTAAAATTGTCCCTCTCAACAGTTCATAGCAAGGTGCTTTATAGATCTTAATTTAATTTTTTAAGCATCCATTTCTAGAATTTCAGATGCCTGTGCTCTGTCTAGCAGGAAAGGACACGGAGGTAGAAGAATCTGAAAGCACAGAGGCTCTTATAGCATTGCCCAGACAGTTCTCAGAAAGTGAAAGGGGGACTGAAAATGAAAGGGAAGATGGTGAGTATTGATTCTTCTGACAGCTCATCCACCTGATTCTGATTTAGGGGTGTAGGGAACTAGGGTAGTGTGAAGAAGAGCTTTAGTCATGAATGGAAACACTTTAGTCATGTTTTAAAATAAATTCTTTCAGAAAAGCAATATTTTAGTTTCTCAGAGTGGGCAAACTTCCATTATCTGGGGTATTTCTGCTTAGCTAGGATTTGGCTTCAGCTGGGCTGTTTTTAATTTGTATTGTGGTTTGTATTCTTTTCTTTTGTGGTTCAAAACACTAAAAAGTCTTTGTGGAAGATCTTCACATTTAAAATCATTTTCTCAAGGCTGAAAAATGTTACAGCACTGTCCTGTGCAACCCAACAAAGGTGGCAGCTCACATTTGCTATGCAGACTCTTCTCTTTGTTATGTACAATGCACAAAACTGCTCTGCTTTCCCAGATAACACTGCAGTTGTCTGTGTTTGCCTCTTCAGGAGGGATGGAGGCTGTTCCTGAACCTCAGCAGGGGAGTTTGGGTGTCAGTGCTACCAAACTGGGGGAGCCCATCCAGCAGGCAATTCCTCTGCTGCCCCCGTTCCAGCCCTCAGATCCAGCCTGGAGAGATCCCCACAGCTCACACAGAGCAGCAGCCCTGCCTTGCAGAGAGGCACTGAACATTCCTGCTGTAAGGAAAAACCTTCCCTTTGATTATTTCATTTTCTTTTAGTAACCAATACTGCTTTCATTTGAAAACCTCCTAGTTTACTTGCAGAATGGGAGTAGATGCTCCCTGAAGAACACTTTTGAATGTGTCAGAGTTTATTTCAGTTCCAGGAATTCTGGATTGTAGATTCATTCTTCACTAAGTGTCCAGAGAGGAATTTAGTTTGAGGGATGTGTTTATTTTATAAATATACACATATATATATATAAAAATTTATATATATATACATACACATCTTCACAGTCAGTGCCAGAGTTTACAGTACAGTAAACAAAATAATTATAGTGATTTTTATCTATCTATAAAATCAGCATTGATTTCCATTTGCAGACAGACCTGATGTATGAGCTTCCTGTCAGCACTCTCCTGTGAATTTATAGAACACATCTTGCTTTTTATTTCAGATTGAAAAGTCACTTACCCAAAAATTTCCTGATGTTTCTGATGGTCTTCCTCTATCCAGAAAAATCCCTGGTGAGAGAAAATTTTGCATCCTCTAGGGTAACTCTTAAGTGTTATAATGTTGCATTTATTTTTACTGGCACCACAAAAAACATTGTTTTGAATCTGCTAGTGCATTTTTTTAAATTCAGCCACAAGTTCATATTTCTATCTCTGCTTTACAGAGAAACAAAAATAGGTTACTTCTAATCTGTTCCCTCTACTGGAAAAACGTAATCCATGTCCCCAATTCAACTCCTTTCTTAGTTAATCCCCTTAAGATGGGTCTGTACCACAGAAACCTCTTCCAGCAGATAAGTCCCATGGCTGAGCTTATTCTGAGCAGAGAAACATGGACCAAACAAGGCAGTTTCAATTCTAAAAAAAAGCCATTAACTGCTATTGTAAAAAAGGTTTAGAAGCTATTTTTTTCAGTACTCATTTTCTCTGTTGCCTTGGAAACACTGCTTACCTTTTTTAGTTTCCATAGCATTCCCATGACACTGAACATTGAAGACGGGAGAAATTACCAAAATGAATGTCACAACTGGGTAACCACAGTTGCTTTGTCATTCTATTCTCTGAATAATTTGGATCCACAGGCCCTGGCTCACATCTTTTTTTCCTTGTTGCCCACATTAACAGGCACAGTGCCATTAACTCACACTTACCTGTCATCTGCTTCTGCAGTGGGAGAAATGCTGGGAGGTGATGCCAAGGACAATGTGACAAAGGTACATGTTACATCTTAATTTTTGGAATTTCAATCAGTAGTTTTTGATTTCTGCTTAATTTGTCTGTTATCTTGTGGCACTTCTGGACTTATTTCAATAATATGCAATCAGTGATGCAGTGTTGTTAGACTGGGATTATGTGCAGTCTGTGAGTCATGTCAGTTCTTCCTGGAGCTGTTTGCTCCAGAATGTACAGAGCCAGCACCCACAGAGTTCTATTTATCACAACCAACCAGTTACTGGTTATCTTGCTTTTTTAATCAAAAATGTACAAAGCACAGGAGTACAGTCATGTCCTTTCTCTGAAGTGTATCAGCATTCTAAATTAGTAAGAATTTTTGGGGTTTTTGCCATTAAAACTTAGATTTACTAATTTTTAAAGATCCATTAACTGCTTATTATATTATCTTCTTATATTTTCTTGCATTGTCCTTTACTTTTCAAAAACTGAATAATGCAAAACCCACAAACTGATCAGCACTTACCAATCTGTGCCCATAGAAATGTGTCTGTAAAGGAAGTTTCTTTCTCTGGAAACACAATTTTGCCTTCTGCAACCACAAGAGGTACTCACAGACTTTGCTTGTTCCAATAGTTTAAACAGCTTTTACTTCTACATTGTCTCTGAAACTCATTTTCCATTGGTGCATTTCCCAGGATGTCCATGCCAAGCCCCAATTCCTCCAGTTGGAATGGAGAGGTTACCAGGCAGAACTGAACCAGTGCAGCTGAATGGCACAGGAACAGGAGCTGAACTGCAGCTCAGTCTGTACTGAGGGAAATTCAGTTTATTTCCACTGCCTAGCACCAGTCCCAGGCTGATGAGGTGCAACGTGGAGATACTCATTACCTTAACCTAACCCTGTTCTGCTTCCATGGTTTAGCTGTGAACTGATCTTCCATATTTTGCTAGTCCATTTCTTTAAACATTCATTCTCTAATGCACACTGTCTGCAGTCAGGAGCCTGGAAATAGAAATATTTTTATATATCTATACTCACAGGGTTTGGGATGGTTCTATTACAGCATCTCTACTCACAGGATCTATAAAACCTTCCTTTACTCATTTTCCTAGGTGCCTCTTGTATCTGAGTCTTCTATATCTGCCTCTTCTGAGGAAAAGCTCTCACAAGTGACTGAACAAGTAACACAAACCCCAAGACCCGAATCTCAGCACTGGCCTAGAACAACAAGGTAAATTCAGATTTTTGGTACTGAACCGCTTTGGAACTTTGATTTCCATGGCCAGCCAGCCCCCTCCTCCCTTTTCAAATGAGATCTCTCTTTCCTTGGCTGTGTGACAGTGAAAGAATAATTCTCACAGAAAGATTTCCTGTTTCTCCTGACATATACTCATTTTGTTAAATATGTTATAGGCATTTACACATTCTGCTTTACTTAATCCTATAAAAACATGCTTAGGCAAAAAGTGAGCTGGAATTGTGTGAGCTAATGCTCATTGTCAAGTTTTTAGAAGAAAAATTAAATCTGTCTGCTTTCTGCTTTAGCAAATATGAAAATTCCACCCCAAATTCAGTTGAAGATTCACTTTCCCACAGAACAACCAAGGAGAAGGTGACCAAGGAGCAGGAGTTCCATGAAGCATCAGAAAATCTGTCTCGCAGGCTGAAGGAACTGGATTTGGTAAGTGCAGTCTCCTCTTTGTTCAGCTGAGCAATGCAGCTTTGGTAATGCCAGTGGAGAGAATTCTGAATATCAGTGCAATGTGGATGAAAAGGAAATCTGCAACTAACACCTGCCTTTAGTTCATTCAACTCTAGAACTGTCTATTGAACAAAAACCCTCTGTCCCTTAGATGCTGAAGAGAGCTTTGGGTGAGCACACAAGAGGAGGGGAGCTTCCAGATGAGGACAGCCTGTCCCACCACAGTGACAGTGCCATGGACTATGGCCGAAGGACAGCTGGGAGAGGTGACAATCCTTGTGCCACTATTGGGATGGAAACAAATACAAAAGAAAGCTGCTACACTGAATTACAGTTAGTTACTGAGTTTTGTATTGCTAGCTCCTTTCTATTTTATTTCTATTGCTAGTTCATTTCTTTGATCCAAACCTGAGCTGCAGTAACAAAATTGCAACAAGTTTATGTTTAACACTTAAAAAAACATGGTAAAAAATACAAGTGAAACACAGCTGCAGTAAAAAATGTATAGCAGGTGGGGGGAGAGACAGAATACAAGCTCACAGGACATGGTTCTGAAATTAGAGTCTCACAATACACTTCACTGGGTTTTTTATCTCAATTTGATACTCAGTGAATGCTCTTCCCTACAGACACACCATGTCCAAGGTACCCAGGCAGGCCAAGATCCCTCTCTCCAGCCTCTCCCTTGTCTCAGCACCAGGAACAAAAACAGAGGGGCAGAGGGACAGGCCAGATAAAGACAATCCTCAGCCACCTGCAGGAGGAAAGGGATGAAAGAACAAGAAAAGCAAAGGTAATTTTTATTTTTGGACTGGACCTTGTGGTAGTTCTTACCAACAGTTATAATAAACCCACAAAACCAGAACTTTTATGTAATGGGAGCATCTGGTCTCCTCTAGCAATCATATGCTGTTTATCTGTAGCCTGCTGAGGAAGAGACTTAAACCCCAAATTTTGTTAAAAAGAGTCTAAAGTGGAAGAAGCTACTTTGACCCATGCAGCAACCAAGTTAACAAGGTGGCTGTATGGAGTGAGTATTTCCTCTGACAAGTCCTTTTATTTTTGTTTTTAGCTGGTCAGTAAAGCTTATGAAAATGAGCTGAGAATTTTTGAAGTGAGGGAGAGGCAAAGAATTTCCAAGCTCAGAGAAGCTGCCAAGGAAATGGTAAGTGATGCACTGTTGGGATTGCTGGTTGTGTTTTGTTTGGTTGATTTTTTTCTTTTTAAATTTGTCTAGATGGTCTGTCCAGACACTTTAGGGAACAAGACCTCCTTGACTTCCAGTGTCACAGTTAGAACACTGTACAACTGAAGTAGTCACTTACCAATGTTAAGTGCTGCAGAAGAGCTGAGGTTATGCAATGATGAGATTTAACCTTTATTTGAACCCTGACCTGTATTTTGTAAATTCTGGCCTTCTGGAGAATCCAATGCAAGATGTCCAAGTTCTCATTCTAAAGTCTGAAAGATGTTTAAGTTCTGATGGCCAAACTGTGTTCTGTCAGTGTTTCCCTTCTCATACCTGTTCTCCATCTGTTTTACATCTGCTCCTAAGGAACAAGAGCACAAAGAAAATGTCTTTCAAGAACCTCCAAAAGTGTCTCAGCCAGTGAAAGTTTATTCTAGAAAAACCACACCTCAGTATCCCAAACACAGCCAGCGGATTCCAAAACGAGGGATCAGGAAGCCAAAGCAAGCAGCTCCAAGTAAGAACTGCAAAACTGTACTTGGTGGAAAACTGGCATCTTTTGAAAGCATGTGTTGAACTCCAGGAATAAAGGCACCAGTCCAACATATACCAGTCAGCTGTAGCATTTTCCCTTCTTCTGACCTCTGTATGTCTGGATTTTTGTTAGGGGAGATAATGCTTTACATAAATGTAAACCATCAGTGCACAATCAAATTGTGACCCATTTACTACTTCCTTAAAATCCCTTGGATTATGTTCAGGGCTTTTTTCCATTGCTGCTACTCCTGTGCTTATTCCACTGCAGTCTGAGCTCTCCTTTTGTTATTTTTCTGAGCATGTATCCGATTTTAAATTGGGCCTGTGGCTGGAGCTGAGCCATGTTCAGGTCACTGAGCAGGATCTGTCAGGACCCTGCCTGTGTGGTGTTAATGCTGCCCTGGTTCTGCTGAGCAGGTGATGCTCCAGGAAAGCCAAGCTGCAAATCCCAGGCCCAGTTTTGGTTACCAGCACTGTGCATGCCTATGGATAAGATCACCAGATAATCTCCTACGTACCTGAATGTTGCTCAGCTACACTGGTTATTTTTATTCCAGTTTTTGAAGGCCTTTGGTAAATACCCTTTTGTTTCATCTCCCCATCATCTTTTCCTGCCAGAAAGATCAAAGATGTAATGGATGGGAATGAGGTGGTTGCAAACCAGTTTATTTTGCACCTGTTTACTTGACCTGGATCTGTCATTGCCACGGCTGTGCTGGCTTTATTTTAAGTTGCTGCAACCAGAGAGAGAGAGAAAGCAATCACTGATTAGTGATGGTCACAACACATGAAGAAAGAAGGGGGATACCTGTCTTAGCTGGATGTGGTAGGGGTAGGGAAATGGCATCTGAGCTATAAAATCAATTCTTCAGAGAAAACAACAAAAGACTGGGATTGCTTTCTCTGCTGCTGTACTGGCAGGATGAGAAGTCCTGCTGGGTTTAGCTTGACATGGTAACAGCAGCATGGTGGTTTTATACAGTGTTCAATGTAAAATATTTCTTGACTTATGCTGACACTGTCTGGATGAATTTACAACTAAATGTATTCTCCAGGAATTTATTGCTTACCTCTTTCTTTATCTTACAGTGACAATAAGAGACAATGACCTCCTCCTGCAGCTCCTGGAGGAGTTTCCCCACCTGCACATTTCCTCCCGTACTCTGGATAAAATGTGGCACCAGCAGCTTGCACAGACTGAGCACCTCAAGGCACCCTCTGCCAGACCTAGACCAAAACTGCAGAATGAAGTGAGTGTTGTCATTCTTACCTGCTGAATGCAGCAGAGATGGCCTGACAGGGCTCCTGCACACCCACAGCAGTGTGGGAGGATGTTCTGGGAGCTTGGTTAAATAGGGATGTACAGATTTACACACTTTTCATCAGCCACTTGAATCTTGTGGTCCTTCTCTGATAATGGTTTCTTGAGTACTGCCTAGGGTTGCTATTGCTGCTTTAAAAGCATTTTGTAGTTTTCACTGCTAGTTCTGAACGGTCTTTTAGTTTAAAAGTGAGTTATGAGATGCAAAAGTTGATTAACTTATACAAGGTAACAACCCAAACCCCAAAACATAGCAGAGGGCAATATTTAAATCTGCTCCATAGGACAGCTTGTCCTGCAGCACGATGCAAGTAATGAGCTTTTTTTAAACCTCCAGGTTGAACAAGCCTTGAAGAAACATGAGCTGCTTGCTGCAATTATCAAGAGAGATCAAGATCACAGCAAGAGACTGGTATGTTCTCTGAAGACTATTTGTTACATAATGCAGACATTTCACATGGAGCTAAAATGCATATTCCCTCATCATGAAAATGGCTTTTTGTCTTGTGACAACTTTATGCTTTTTGAGTAGCTGTGGTCTCAAAATGCCACATAATCTGTTTGTTGTGCAGCTCCTGGGGTCATGGGAATGGAATATTATTATTATTACACTGCGGTGTTGCTCTAAGAGGTAAAAAAGTGCAAGGAGGAGAAACTTGAGGTCGTGTTGCAGCTCCTGTGACAGTGACACGACTTCACTACTCAGTGCTGACTAAGGCTTTACTTAAACAGTGCTGACTAAGGCTTTACACCTTAACTGCAAAGCTGGGCTGTGGAGCGGGTCCTTAGTGAAGGACCCTAATTAGCACTGATGAACAAAGCTTTGCCTGCAGGGTATATCTGTGGGTGCTCTGACAGCTGCTGCTTTCCCTCTAGCAAGAAATGAAGCAGCGCATCCAGCGGCAGAGGTGGGCTCAGAACAAGGTGACCGAGAGGCGGCAGCAGGCGGCGCGGGCCAGGAAATACTACGAGGATTACCGGGTGCAGCTCCGGGCCAAGCTGCTGCGGGCCAGGACACGCGAGGAGAGGGTGAGCACGAGATCCCTGCCCTGCAGGGTGGAATTCTGCCCTGTCAGGACCCCAGCGCTGAGGTTGAGGTCGGGTCGTTCAATGCTTCACCAAAGCACAGAGCCAGGATGAAGTGGCTGAGCAGTCAAGGCCACAGAAATGGTTCCTGCTCTGGAAATGTGGATCCAGTGCAGGGCAAACCACTGTGAAACAAGAAAGGATGATTTATGGGGCTAAGAGGAGAGAAAGGGTGAAGTATCAGTGTGGAAAAACAGGGCTGGTAACATGAGAAATTGGGGAAATGAGTTTTCAGAAACAGTAGGATTAAGAAGTTGTTCCTACAGTCACCATCCAAAGAAAACAATCTAAATCTTCAGTTAAGGGAACTGATCAAACAGGCAGCCTTGTGATTTGGTTGTGTTTGTAAAACAAAGTGGACTTTGGGACTGATATGATCTAATTAGGGCTGGACAACAGAGTGAGGGAAAGCAAAGAGTTATTACAACTCTGCAAGGACAGATACACAGTTGTCACCTTTCAAAATAAAAGATCAGACCCCTGCATAAACCCCTGGTAAGGATTTGAGAACTGTTTGCCTGCAGCTGTGAGCTGCAGCTGGTAAGAGTTCTTGTGGAGGAATGGAAAGCCTGAGTCCAGGCTGGATTTCCTGCTGCTGGAAACCTGGATGAAGGTCCTGAAGTCAGGCTGCAGAGTACAGGGTGGGTTGTAAATCACAGTGCATGTTCAAAGGCCCTGGCTTGCACATTTGGGTCATCTGACTAAACTGACATGAAAAATTATTTTATCTATCAAAATTTCAGCTGAATGAGTAATACAAATCCAGCTCAGCTGTATCTGCACCACCATTTCTAGGTACATAATTGTGCTTTTTCATGGGCAATCCTCATGTAAACACCATTCCATCAGGAGCTAAAGCAGCTGAGAAATGTAAATGTACTTACAGGTTCCTGGGAAAGTTTCAGGTTTGCTTTTTTTAATTGCTGGCAGATATTTAAAAACTTATTTGAAGAAGGCTTAGAAATCCAGAAGCAAAGGCTGAGGGAGCTGAGAGTTTATGCTCGGGAGAAGCGTGATGAGCAATGGAGGGAGCACCAGGCTGAGCTGGAGTCCCTGGAGAACTACTACAGAGATCAGGTAAAGCTTCATCTGGACCAGGCAGATCATATTTTTCCACTTAGAAGTCTTTCTTTAATTAGTTCAACTCACACATGTGTTGTGTTTAGTTTTCCATGCTAGCAGAAGCTCTATCTCAAGAATTCCAAGAAATCCAAGCCAGAGAGAAGGCACAAGCACAAGTAAGTACTCTTAATTTTTTCCAATTGCCTTTTCTTTCTACCTGCTGTGGCTAATGTCAGTATTTTCTTTAGATGCTACAAAAATCAAAAAGCGAGGTGAGATCAAAGATGGAGAAGGAAATACAGCAACTGCAAGCAGCAATCATGCACAATGATGATGACACCTTTTTTCAAGAACTGGAGGCAGACAGACTGAGATCCAGACTTCAGATGGCTTCCTTCCAGTACAGCCAGAGCCACTTCTTTTGACTTGGGTAAATGTCACTGCAGTCCTTCCTGGCTAAGATGATCAGTCTTTGGGTGTGAGGCTGTTTTATTCCTCTAAAATATCTGTTGTGTCATTTTGACTTGTCAGGAGTGGAGCTGCTGGGGTCTGGGATCTCCACAGCACTTTTATGATGACCAATAAAATTTCTGAACTGCTTTTTACCTTCCTGGCAAGGCTGGGGTGATGTTGGGCTCTACCAGAGGAAGCTGGGATGAAGTCAGAGTGCTTTAGTGAAGTTTTCCTGGTGGAACAGTTGGATGCTGAGGCTCCTCTGCATCTGTGCTGGGGCTGTTGCTGCTAAGCCAGTCTGACACCATTAGCCAGAAATCATGGATTGGAAAGCTCACAAAGCACAAGAAGATCTTTGAAAGAACATCAGAGGTTCAGGTTTCCTGTGAAATGCCAAGTTAGAGAATTCCTGCAATAAACCTGACATAAGTAACTGGGAATTTAAATACATCAAGCAAGGGAAGACTTCTTCCACTCCTGCTTCAGTTGTATTCACAGGGTTGGTGTTGCTGGCTTGATAAAATACAAAGGCATAGAAAATACTCTTCCTATGCCACAAATGTACTGGAAAAAAGGAATTTGAAACACAAAACAATCTTCTAAAGCTGTGCATGATCAGCTTCTGCAAGAGGTGAACCCTGGGAAGGAGCTATGGACAGCCCACACTCACAGGTGCAGCCTGGTTACTCCATCTTCACCCTGACAGAACCAGAACTAAAGAATGATTAAATATTTCACCAGTCAGCTTTGACCTTACTTCAGGCTGTAATTTCTGCTTCCAGGAGAGCAGGAGCTGCCAGCAGGCCCTGCACTCCTGTAGCATCTTGCAGCTATAAACAGTGCAGGGCCAGCAGGAAATCCAGGTCTCAGCAGCCAAACACTGGGGAGGTGCCAGCACAGAGGGATGAGGGCTTGAACTGAGAACAATTACATAAAACCAAGCTGATATTAATGAAGTTCATTACTGATATAGCCTGTCTGACAAAAGTGCAACTCTAATTAGTTTATCTTGCTAGTAGAATAGTTCTTGCTTAAAATTGCTGTGAGAGAAGTGATACAGAAATACTGGATTTAACTGCACTGTACACACAATATTTAAAGGTTGCCATGAGGGGGTGTCTCTGATGGAACTGACACCACAGAGCATTCACACTCATTCACTGAAAAAAGAGCTAAACAGGAAAAAAAGCCCCCAACATCTGAAGGAGCTTCTTTTACAGATTAAACAAAGCAGCCAGCTGTTACAGCATGAGACACCTCACTGCAAAAATGCAGACCAGAAACACAAAACCCTGACCTGTCCAAACCTTTTCAGGGAGTTGCTGTAAGCCTGGCTAACTTGAAGCCTTTAAGGGACAATATTTATCACCTAAGTTGATGAATTTTATCAAATCTTTACCAAATTTGCCTTTATTTCCCTCCAGGAGGATGGTGTAGCTTTGCTGAGTTTTGAGAACAGTCTGTTCATCTGTTCACCAGTGCTGAGATAAAGCCCTTGCCAAGCCAAGGCAGTACCTGAGCCAGAGTCAGAGCTGCTGTGCTTGAGCAGAACATTCAGCACATCCTCACTGCAAGTAACAGCACCTAGAAGTCACCAAGTTTCAAGTATTTTCTCCTGAAACAAAGTCAAGTTACTTAAAAATGACATCGTTACATTTTAAAGATTTAATTAAGAAAAACTTCAAACTTTTAAAACCATTGATGCTGTGACAGTGCAAACAGCATACAATTTATTGCTCAACTTCTGCATGGGTACATACATTAAGTACTTAAAAACCATTTTATACAGATTTTTTTTTTGTTAAAGCTCATGTAACAGCTGGGTGAAAATACAATGATACCAATGCTAAAACACTCTGTAATAAATACAATGGAAATGATAAACTAAGAACTGTCAGTTTGTGGAGGAGTAATTACACTTGTATAAACTAATTACAACTACAGACAACTGAGGATGTGCAGAGCCAGGAACCTACTACATAGTGTAAAGTACAACAAATGGCACCTGTTAAGTGTGTGGTGCTGTTTAAAAAGATGCTACATCGAGCTGGAGGATGGTGCTGTGACAGGAGCAGAGCTTGAACTTCCATCAATGCAGCCTTTTAAACACACCAGGAGTTCAGTACACATGTAGTGTTGTGGAACAGGAATTTCAAAACAGCTTGTGTGCTCTGGACTTTAGTACAACACAAAAATTTGGTACAAATAAATCAGTTTAGGGAAACTGAACCTATGTGCAAAAAAAAAAAAATTAGAATACATACTGTACAAAGCACCATTACAAAACTCTTTACACCGAGAAATTAAATCCTCTGAAACTCAACTGTGAACTGTATATTTGAAATCTACAAAAGTCACTGTTCATAATTAAACATTCATAATGAAAAGCAACAGCATAAAACCATGATGTGACATCTCTCTAAAACAACCAAAGACTGGATAAAGTAAAACCCAGTAAGAGGGACACATTGAAATAAATATTCACATTAATCATGGGGTGAAAGTCCAAGGTTAAAATGCAATATTAGGCTTAGCACCTTTTTGAGGAGAAAGTAGCTGACGTGTTCTTGAAACAAAATTTTGGAAAGGAATCAACCCTTTACCACTTTCAGATAAACATCTGACTGGGTGATGAGGTGCTTTAGTTAAAGCTCTCAGTCTTTATGAAGGTAGAAAGGCACTCAAAATACTTGGTATACTCATCCTCATCTGTCAGCTATGGAAAGTTCAATGCAGATTTGTCTAGTTTTGCCTATAATATATTAAATTTACAATATCTGTAGCAGTTAAAAAAATTCTCAATGCCATACCAAAATGTTTAGTAGAAAAACAGATGTACTGCTAAGGCTGCTGTGAAAATGAATGTAATTATCAGCTGATCTCAGCTCTCTGTTCTGCAGAGCTCATCTCCTCCCTCCCCAAAGGTGCTTTTGTGACAGCAAGGTGACCATAACCATGCATTCAATAAACCCACCAAATTTTCTATTTGCCATGTTCCATGCCCAGGGAGGCTGTGGCCACAGGCTGGGCAAACACAGGGGATAAAACAAAAACCCAAACCCTTAAAAAATCACTTCTGTCAGTTCCATGACACAAGGACCTGTCTGTAAAAAGCCTGCAGCAGCCACTGACCCCCAGAGCTGGCAGGGGCTGAGCAGAGCTCGGGCAGGGCTGGGGTGACAAAGTCAGGGCAGGAACCTGCTGGGCTCCCCAGAGCTGCACAGGGGCTGAGTTACTGCTGCCAGAGGGACCTGGGCAGCCCTGCAGGGATGCACAAACAGCAGCCCCTCAACAGGAGTGCAGGAGGCCACTGAAAAGAAAGGGAAAGGGAAAAGGAAAGCAGAAGGGGAAAAGGAGAAAAGAAAGGGAAGGAAAGGAAAGGAGAAGTGAAAAGAAAAGGCTCTGCTGTGTTTCCAGCCTGGCTGTCCCAGCACCAGCAAGTCTCTTGGCTTTCTGTTTCCATCCCTCAGTAGCCTCATCCTGCAGCCAGCCCAGAAAGGGAAGCAAAGTCCCTTGGAACAAAGCTGCCAGCAACAGCTGTACAACAGAAATAATCAAACCAACATGTGGCTTTGGCTCACCAGATTCTCACCACAATTCTATAAAAGTAGTCCCTTGCCCACTACTCTAACACACAACATCCAGTAGTAGTTTACTCACTGTGGCAGTCAGACTTGGCAGAACAAGATTTAGTTTAAGCTGCACAGAACAGACAGTAAATAGCTGGTTCACTGTGACTGCCACTGCAAACATGGAACAGCTGCTTACATCCCATCCCTTTAGCATTTTCAATACCTTTGACTTTCTTCTCATTGGCAGTGAAAAAATAGTGCAGATTTGATGATTAATTGTAACCTAAGTTACAAAAACACAACACTGATTGGAAAAAAACTGCTACTCCTTCCAAATATTCTCGTGGCTGAGAGGAGAAGGGCGCTGTCTCTGAAGCAGCCTGATTTATCCACACACCAAGAGCAGATCAGACAGATCTCAACTGAGAATTTCCAAACTAACATCAAAGTTCAGTTCCCTCTACTGGTAGTGCATTTTATTCCCCTTCGAAGAGATCAACCCATGCTATAAATCATATATATACTTACTTCCATCCCTACAATCAATAAATTATGTGCTCTTACAACCTCATTTCCAAAGCACATTACACATATTTCAGTCAATACACCATTTTTCCTTAGCTGTAACTTAAACCCAAGTGTCATGAGCAGCTGGACAGAGATTACAACATGTTTTACCTGATAAATCTTTAGCATCAACAAATACAGAATATGATTTGGCTGCATTCAAACAAACTTTGGTTGACTGGACAGGATGGATTCTGGAACAAACTGCTGACAGGCTTCTGCTGGCAAAGCCCATCAGTGCTTCAACAGCTGAAAAATGCAGTGTTTCAATTTAAGGTCAAAAGCAACAAAAAGTACTCTTGACAGACTTGTTAGAAAAATGCTGTTTAAAAAAAAAAAATCAAAACATCTACTGTTCATTAAGAAAAGGTTATTCCACGTGTAAACACAAGGACTGTACCAAATAGTCTGTGTCACTCACTAGAAATTCTGCTGGAGGAATCTGACAAGTGATATAAATAGGACCCCAAAACATCATATCCGGAATTCCTGCTTGAAAAATATAAAAAAAGCCCCTGTGGCAACATTTACCTGGAATTTACATTGCAGAATATCATGGTTTACTATAAGAAAATGCAGTTAACATGTAAGTGGCTTTCATTAAAAAGATTAATGATTCTTTCAGCCAATTTTATGCAAAGTTAGAATAATCCAAAATATTTTTTTTCCAAAAATAGCAGGTATAGATGCTGTTCAGTATCATACATTTAAAACAGGCTGAAACGTGACTTGTACCGACTGCTGAAGTTGTGTCTTGGTATCTGAGAATAGAAATCAGGTAGGCAAATATAATAGATTACCTCTTACAAAAATAGTAGTAGTCTTTAAGTATAGAATACTGCTTAACTGTTGAAATGTAGGAAAAGTCAGCATTCTGTATGTTCAAGATATTAGTTTTTAATAGCAGCTGAATGATCCTATGGCAGGAACCACAGAACCTATTTTCTTGAAATAAAAAATTTTAAAAATTAAAAAAAAAAATCCAAAAGTTGTCCTTTCCCTCCCAATGTCCTAGTGTAGAAAAGGGAAAGTTTCCTGTATTTCAAGCATTTCTTGAGTCTTGGCTGAGGGAAGGAAGGGCTTTCTGGCTGACAGGAGTATAAATAGAGTCTGGGAGAGGCTGGCAGGGTCATTCCACAGCAAAGCCACAGGTCTCCTCGATGGCCGTGAGCAGCTTCTCATAGAGCTTCTCGTAGCTCTCGTAGGCAGGAATGTCGATCCTGTTGAAGCTGGGGGGAAGCACAAGCACAGAGGTTTCAGCTCTGCAGCCACCACTGCCAGCTCTGCCTCACCTCACCGAGCTGCAGATGCTGCCAGCAAGGCTTGATTAAAGAATGAGGCCACCCAGCTCCATGAAACAAAAGCCATCTCCAGATCTCACACCTCTAAGGGACAGCTTTGATTGTGTCACAAAAGACAAAAGAAGTGAGACTGTTCCAAATGCTCTGACAGCAGATTGGTCTTTAAGCTACAGATCACAAGAGAGAACTGAGAAAGCCTTACCAGGTATGAGCTTTAGGCAAATTATTAGTGCTGGCATCGATCTGGTGTATTGTGAAGAGTCGTGGGCCTGCAGCACCTGAAAACCCAGAGCAGATCTGTTACTGTGAGGAATAACATGAAATGTCTTTGGTGCACTGCAACAAGAGAGCAACTAAATACAAAGAGAAGCTCTGCACCAAGGAAGATGAAATCATAAACAGGCAGGAAAAAACTGCAAAGTCCCAGTGGTTGTGGGACAGACCCCTCCTTGCCCACCCAGACAGCCCTGCAGTTATTTAAAGGAAAGGTAAGGGAAAAAGCACTGATAAGGAAGAATAAATCAGCTTTTTCACTCAGTGTACTGCATAATTCCAACAGTTTTTAATTTATCTTCTCTCAGCCCTCCTACAGAACAAAACTGTACCTGTCCCTGTTTTATAACTGTTCTTGAAGAGTGGCCAATTCCACTGAAATCCAACAGTGTCACTATGTCAATTCCTTATAATTTTATTAAATTAATCTGACTACTAGAAATCTCTTTAATGTCTCTGCTAAAGAAAAAAGACTGCAGCACAGCCATTGCTTAGACTTGGTCTGCACTGAAGATGCCACAAAGGACAGAAGAAGCTACAAATGTCCCAACCTGAGCAAAACTGGAATCCCGGTCTGAGCAGCCATTAAAAATACAATTCAGAGGGTCAGCGTTTCTCATGGGGACTCTGCTGTTAAATAAAAGTCTGAGCTTGAGTTGTGTTACTGCATTTCAGTCTAAAAGAGCTGTACAACTGATGAGGGCTTGTAAAAGTAGGAATTAAAACCCTGGATTCTGGAACCCCTTTGAGATCTGAGCTGATCAGAACCTCCTGCCAGAGAAGGAAGTGAAGAAATGAAATCAAAGAGCCATTTGCACCTGCTTAAGAAGGTACCACACAAACACACAGAAAAGAGCTACTGATTGCAATCAGACATTGAAATGGCTCTCAGAAGTCGCAGGGCAGCTGCAGCCCCACCCCAGCTCCAGCACAGCCGGCGTTACCTTGCAGCGCCTTGAAGCCCTGCAGAGGCACCCGCGAGGAGCCGGTCACGAACTGCAGCAGCCGCGCCCTCCTCTCCTCGTCGAAGAGCTCCACAGCCTTCCAGAACCACTTGACGATGTTGCTGTCGGGGGTGCAGTGTTTTAACCTCGTGTTTGCCTTCCAGTCGTTCACATCGATTTTTCCCAGTCCACAAATGATGAGCTGTAAATTTAAAATAGATTTATTATATTATTTCATCACTTGGTTTGGAGCCAAATTATGAAGAAATGATAGTGAAAAATGGACAGATTTTATACCAAAGGCAAATTGTAACTCCTCCCTCATCTTAAGCAATGCAGAAATATAAATTTCTTGTTTTTTTAATTTTACCTCTGTACACGAACCATTTTTCAAATGGTCTCAATTCAAATTAAAAAGAACCCAAACCATTTCACGCTTAGACAAGAGGGCCTTGACCAGTTAAACAGAAGCACAGACTGTACCCCTGTGTGACAGAGCAGGAATAATTCACATTTGACCTCAGGATTTCTTTAGGAACATGGCCCAGGGTGCAGTTTGGCTGGTCCAGCCCTGGAGCCCCAGAAGGAACCTTGTTCCTGTGACACCACACAAAGGACAGAGCTGACACTGCCACTGAGCTTTCAGTGCTCCTGAAGGGAGATCCACAATGGATCGGGTTCAGTTCAGGGAGGATGTGATCATAATTCTGAAGACATTTTTATGACTAAGAACACTGGACCTTCCCCTTTCTTATTCTACACTTGCAAAATGGCTCAGGGTTAGCAGCAGCTTGGCTGGCTCAGTGCTGGGAGTGAGAATATTTGGGATAAAGGAGGAGCAATCACCACATTCCAGCCCAGGGATCACAAACACATGTGAATAATTTACCTGTGGCCATTTTACATGGCAAACCCCTCAACTCCACAGACTGCAATTCCATTTCAGTTTAAAACAAGCTTGGGATCTGTGGATTTGCCTTCAGAGAATATTGTTTGGACGCTGATCCTGACATTCTGTAGCACACTTGTTTGTGACAGCACCTTTCCTTCTGCTGGATTTACAGGACCAATGGAGTCTGGCAGAACTGAGCTCTGCAAACCCCAGGTGCCTGACACCATTCAGGGCAGTGCATTAAGGGCTGACAGCTTCTTCTGCTGGCAGCATTGAACTGCACATGAGGAAACTGCCCTGGGAGAGCTCTGCACCAGGACTCTGATGGAACAGAGAACAGCCCGAGGTCACTGCAGGTCCTCAGCAGGCTCAGAGGGGTTTGAGCTGCAGGGGAGCCACTTGTGCAGTTGCTGTGAGCTGTCACCTCCAGGACACGGCCACAGCTCTGATGGGAGGCACACACACAGCCATGGTCCCCCTGAGCTGCTCAGCCCTTGCCCTGCCCCATCCCAGGTGAGAGCACACCAGGACAGCCCCGTGTTCCTGCAGCTCTGAGAGCCTCAGCACACCTGACACACAGCACAACACTGCTGCACTGACCTCCAGCTCCTTCTCATCAAATGTCTTCAGCAGATGTTGTGGGATTACTTCATTAAATCCCTTCTGGAGCGCCAGAAACTGAGCTTCAATTCCTCGCAAAAACCGCCAGTTCACATAAAGCCTGTGAGCAAGTGCAAATTGGGTTTGTGGAGGATGTATTCAAAGGCAATAGAGCTGCAATTCCATTTATCCAGCCCCAAACCACGGCCCCACTGACAGGATTACAGCCGAGCACTGCACAACCCCACAGCACAACACTGACAATTCAACAGTGTAACTGTTGAAGTAAATCCAGCATTCCTACATCACTTCTCACACAGCAATTTTAACAAGAACTCTTCTACTACCAAGATAAACTAATTAAGAGTTGCACTTTTGTCAGGCAGAGGAGACTGTTTCAGTAATGGCCTTCATTAACAGATCTTCCCCACTGTAGAAAATCGAAAAACAGTCTGGGAAAAGCTCCTGATGTACCTGACATATTCCTTTTTGTTCTCCTCGGTCACGGGGATGCTTTTGCCGTTGGGTTTCAGCTCGTGCTGGATGATCTCCCCGTAGGCGTTGTGCTCCACACAGAACGTGTGGTCCAGGACCCCGGTGATGTCGTTCTCACTGGTGCAAAGAAAGCAGCAAATGACTGAGGGAAAACAAATTCTGCAAATATATTACAGCCATGTTCTACATGACAGAAGCACAATTTCGTTTTTCAATGGCATTTCGAAGCCCTGCCTGGATGTAGAAGGTGAACATACAGTTTTACTATGTTGCATTTTAAAATCTTTATCAAAGTTTCCATGTTATATTTTAATAATCTGTTACTGTTAATAATAGGTAAAATTAATAAATTAATATTAACTCCACACACCTCCCCCCTAAAATTTGAGTAGCTTGAGCATTTTTAGCCTTAAAGAAGCTGAATTGTGTGAGAGATAGTTCTTAAATCTGCCTGAGAAGGAGATCAAAATACACCTCATTTCCAGGATTTAGGACCATTATCACATAACAGAGCCAGCATTCTAACATCCTGAGGTACCCTACAGAGTACATACAGTATCCAGACTAAGCTGTTATGGAGATCAGGGTCCACCAGTTCCATGTCATCCAAAGTAATTGGCTTCCCAAGCAGCTGCTTGTAGAAAGGCAACGTGAAGCCGCCGTCAATGTAGTGCCCGTGGAACACAGCCATCCCCATGATCCTGCCCACAAAGTGGAAATAGGACAAGTGTTCCTGGAACAGAGCAGAGACAAGGCCATGCTGCTGAGTGACACCCCCACTGCTGAGCATGAGAGAAAATTTCAACACCCAGAAAAGAAGAAAACCCCAAGCCCAAACCCTGTGCAGAGGTTTTGTTTTGTTTCATGGCACACTGAGTATTTCACTTCCAGTCCAGGAGTCTTACAAGTAATAATCAAACTGAATTTCTCCCAAAGGAATCATAAATTGACATCTGACAGAAAATTAAGAACACGTTTGCAAAGTCTGATCAGCGCTAAAAAGAAACCATCATATAATTGTAAAAATTCAGTGTCCAGCAGCAGCAATTGTAAGAATTTGGCTCCTGAGTGTTGAGCCCTGCCCAGGTGTGTGTTTGGTTTCTCAGAAATGCCAGATTTACAGCACTGGCACCAGCCCTACCGGGTTGACGGCAGAGTCGGGGTTGATCTGCAGCGTGTAAATGTCATCCCGGGAGTACTGGAAGAGCCCATAGTATGGATTCAGCATCTCATGGGACAGCAGGTACAGCCACTCCCTGGAAAACAAAATCTTTTATTGGAACTCTAGAGACAAATGCATTGTGACACTGAGAATCATTCCAAAAGTCTGGTTTTTAAAATTTTACTATTAAACATAAATGTGAAGGAAGTTATCTCTGAACATGCTGAGATATGGCTGAAATCAGAATTATTTTTACTAGCTCAGTAACCACACAACACCTGACAGCTGTCCAAGATTTTCCTTCAGATTACTCATCTCCAAGAGAGTTTCTGACTGTGATTCTCCTATATCCATTACACACTAAGACAAGACATTATGTATTCACTTAAATAGTGGGATGTTGGAATCAAAGCTCTTGATATAAATAATCTTTAAGGTAATGGATATATTTAGTTCAAGTTTTAATTATGTGTTCACAAATCAGTAAATAATGGTCTGACAATTGGGCATGTCATTTTTTTATAAGAGAAAAGTAACCTCAGACAGACTGAAGTTGCCCACCAACTGCTGGTGGCAACATTTTGCTTCAAACAGCAGTGACAGTTTGCAATTAAGCATATTTTTTGGTTAAAATTGTGCATAAAGACAAGTATTTAGTGGTATATATTCTCAGATACCCAAACTTCACTAACCAAAGAAAAATATGTTAATTTCTATAGATACCAAAACCTCTCACATATGACAGATATTTGACATGATGAGTAATTTGCATTTTATTTTCAAGAAATTAGTTCTTTTTTTTGAAGCATTTTTTTCTTTTACAATGCTACCTAGAGCCTTATGTTCTTCTGACATTTAATCTGTTACTGAAATAAAAACAAATGAGAATAATACAAAAGAAGATGGGCTGGTTGAGGATTCAAAGCACAGGGGAAGGACAGAGGAGCCACTGTTTACCTGGCCACACCTCCATAATCAAGGCCCTCCTCCCCACGGAATTTTATCATCAATCGTTTCCACAGGTCTTTTGGCCTCATCTTCATGACTTGCCGGTAGGATTCCTGTAAACACACAACACTTCCCTTTATTAACTGCTGTTTACAGAGAAAAAGCTGCTGCTGGGTATTGGAAATGAAGGGAGTTTCAGACTTGAGTCCAAAGGGAACACTCTTAAAGGGGACATTATTTTCCTGATCTTCATCAGTTGCTCAAATCACAGATTGTTTCTTCATTTTCTCCAAATGTGACAACACTTGTCAAACTGATGAGAAGCTGAGAAGAACCACCTCCCATTAAATTTCCAGGGGTGAGCAGTGATCAGAACATTGTCCCTCATTCTCACATTACTGATACAATTTTTTTATAAGTTAACTCCTTTAGTTTTCCATAAGAGCTCCTAGTTTTTGCAGCCTGAAAAGCCAAGAGTGGAGTTTGTACTTTGGGTAAAACACATGTGCCAGCCTCCAAGAAGCACCTGAAGAATGGAATCAGCAATGCCATCCCAGTAAAACCACAGGATTATTCCTCTGTCAGTAAGTGTTCACCAAAAAAACACAGAAAGCAAGTTGAAAGGGAGAACAAATGCAAAGGAATTAGAGAAAAAAAGAAAAGTCTGGTTCCTATTTATGTCCAGTACCAGCCCCAAGCTCTGCCTCTACAGGACAGAGGAGGCAGGTGGGTGTGTGGGGACCCAACACACTGGGCTGAACAAGAACATCGTAATTCTGTAGCCTTCCCTCCCTTCTTCTTTCAGTTGCTTACAAAGTGATCTGACTCTCCATAGGGAAGACCAACACAAATCTTTCTTGGCTGGGAAAAACTGTGACAACACAGTGGGGAGATCAAGTTTGTGGGTGGGGTAAAACTGCAACAGGGATGGGTGGGATGGGTGAAAGTCCTCAAAAGGACAAACTGTTCTCCAGAAAAGGCCAATGAATTATAAATGTGTTTAGTCAAGTCAACAGAATGATTCTGCTGAATCACATCCCAAAACAGAATGCAGAGACGCCACTGTGGGCATCTCTGGCCATTCAGAAGCCCAGACAGTTGTAAAACTGGTCTGATTGTGGAGAGAGAATTCAGATCAATGATAAGAAATCCAAACTCTGAAGAGGAATCCTTTTCAGTAGTAGTTTTACTTAAGATACACTGTATCAAAGATCACTAATAATAGAGCTGAATTTTTAACATCCCCTCTAAAACACTCATCAGCTTCTCAAATACACGGAAGGAGGGAGACAGGACTGTAAGACACATGAAGTGCTCAGACTCCTTCCCCAGTCCCTGACAAGGGCTGCACATCTCCAGCCACAGAGAAAGTTTGCCTTGATTTAGGTAGAGACATCTATGTCAATTACATGTCAGTGCTGGCATCCCCCTGGAATGGCTCCTCCTCACCACGGTACAATCCCAGTTTTAACTGCAGCCCCCGAGGTTCCATCTAAGTGAACAACTCCTTTACACAGCTACAAACAACCCCCTTGTTATAAAACGGGTCAAAATCTCGAGTTACCTCAAAAATCTCCTCCCTGGAGACCTCGATCCGACAGTGGCCAGCCTGGGGCTGCTGCTGGGACAGCTCCTGCCTCAGGATCTTCAGCTTCTGCACCAGGTCCCGCTTGTAGCGCGGCACCGTCAGGCACTCGGCCTCGTCCGGGAGCTGGCACAGGGACACCACCTGCTGCTGCTGCTGCTGCTGGTCCTTCAGCTGGTTCTGCCGGCTGCAACACACACAGCAGCCTCAGACACCCTTCATCCAGCCCCTGCTCCCTCCTGAAACCTGCAGGCATTCTACCTAAACTGCTTCCAATTTATTGTGATTATTACTGTGATTACGCTGAAAACGTCTGGGGCCAGTAAAGAATAAATTCAGAGCGATTTTATCCTGACTAAAGACATATGGCTCTGTCTTTCTTGGCAACTATCAGGTGGTTTTAGGGCTTGTTATTTCTATTAGTGCTACTCTACAAAGTATGCAAAAGGTTACAGCACATACAATAAGGTATTATCCATACAATTTCACTACTAAGCTGCTGACACTGAATTTCTCAGAGACCGTTTCCATATTTCCTTTGTGTGTTTTCCCTTCCTCCATTTTAAAATTCAGGGATCTGCCAAACACTCTGCCTCTAATCTCCAGTCAATACCATAGTCTGTTTTAAATGGCTTGTCTGGAAAAGAGCAAGCTTACAAAAAGATGTTTGTACTGGCAGCTTGGCAAGGACCTTGTCCCTTGTACCTGGCCTGGTCTGGACCACAGGAATGTGGGAGTTCACATGGAACTAATTGGCACAGATAAACAAGGATTTTTACTAGCAATTCAAAGAGATTTGGTAAATCTGACTTCTTACTAGGAAAAGTAAATGGATCATGTTGCAGAGATGTTCTCTCTGGGTCGTTTCTTGTACACAGTGAGTGGATATTTTTATAGCTTTTTAGTATGGCATTCCCAAGCAACACAGGATAAAAACTGTATTTTTAAAGCCTAAGAATATCATCTCTCTGTGGAGCACATGAGAATACCCTACATTTACTGGATAAATAAGAAACATTACAATTTAGAATGTTTTCCAGTGGAAAGCTAGTTCTTCTTGTTTTTTAAATAGATGGAACCAAACACAGTTTTAATGTATTTTATAATTTCATTTCAGAAATTAAATTTTAAATTTCTAAATTATAATGAATTTATTATAATTTAATAATTTAATGTATTTTAGAATTTAAATGAAATTTACATGTCAATGTCTGTTTTGAGACAAGGCCTAGTAGAAAACTCTCCTGGCCAACCAAAATTCACCTCCAGAGTTTTCCACAGGGACATCCAGAAAAATACAAATCATTGTAATAATTTAGACACACACTGGCTCTGGTTCTGTGGCTCTATGTCATTTGTGCCACGTGCATGGCAATTTTCACTTGTGATTAGTTTTAAATATGGATCTCATTTAAACTGTATTTACTTGATACACAAATTAAGACTAAATTCTTATTCTATAGTCTGGAATTTCTAATTCCATAAGGAGGATTAAGTGAAAATATTCCTTGTATAGGACTACCAGAGAAGGCCATATTTATATATTAAAGTGAGCACCCCTCCATACCACATTTAAGGGTAAAAAGTTCCCCAAAGCACAAAGTTAGACAGGGTCATTCTTAAAGGAAATGTAATGTCTGAAAAAAGCATGATTTTAGCATCAAATGAAATCATTACTTTTCACCACACAGTGCTTCCCAAAATAAGGAAGTACTAGGAGGAGAAAAATAAAATGCCATCTTCCAGATTTGACTAAAAATGATCAGTGCACTATTAGCTAAAGAACCTGCAGTGTTTGAGGTCATTAAATCTCATTTCTCAGTTTGTTTTCACAGCTGAGTGACCGTGCTTGATTCCATACAGTGCTTGAAGGATACAACTAAATACTTTTCAGGTGCTATTACTTATCAAAATTATCACAAACTCTTGGTCAATCTCTTAGAACAGAACTGGGTAACAAGTCTGATTATTTTCATAACTTACAATGTCATAACTGGAAGAACAAATGGCTTTACTCAGATCAATAGAAAAAGTATCACTGAGAGTGAATTCTTTCTCATTTGAGCCTATAACTCTATCACACCCATCCCACATGAAGTCTAAACTTATTTCTCAGATAATTTACAAAATGACAGGCCTAAGGCAAACTACTTTTTTTTTGGTTTGTTTTTTAAAGAACAAATAAGGAGGTGGGCTCAAGGCAGGGGAAACTTTCACACATCCTGTTTGGTGTAATAACAGAATAAACACCAAAAATGATTTATCAGGCAGCAGACTTTGCTGATGACACTGTTGGGTGAGTTTCTGAAATCCTTTCCTAATGAAAGACAGATGGACAAATGAAGAACTTCAGTACACTGCAGGAGAACTCTAAGTTCAAATAAATGCTAAATGGTTCTGTGATTCTGGAAATTAAAAGTCAAATTGGATTTTCCAGCTAACAAAGGTAGCTCTGTTATCTGTCCTCCACAATCCAGAACTGGCTACTGTGCCCCTTCTGCCATTTCAAAACAAACCCACCTGAGGAGGCCAGCTTGTCAAATACACCCAGTTCACTGAGCTTTCTACAGCTTCAGGACTGCACTGCTGTAGCTATGAGGGTCTGAAGTTTTTCTTGAAGTAAAATAACTGAATCTGAATTGATTTTAGGAACTTTTCTGTGTTTCAAACATGAACATGCTCCTTCACTGCTGATATTTTTCAAGATAATTTTATTTTCAAACTACCAATTTCAATTCAGCTAAAAGGAGTAGTGATTTGTTTTAGACTAAATAATAAACAACACTCGAAGTTTCTGGATGATGGCAGCTTACTGAAGTCCTGTAACATACACATATAAAACCGATGATTTCTCTAACATATTTTCTGTATTTAGGCTCCTTTCCCTCTTGGGGTGTGATTTCAAGTGTATATTGGGTAGAGGCTAGACAGCTTTAGTGTAATGCATAAAAGACATGCTGTCTCCTGGATATGACTTTCCATTCCTCAGCTTTGTCTTTTCGTGCTTGTTCCCATTATTCTTTCCTTCAGCTTTTCTTCCCAATGATTCACTTCCTCTCAGGACTATTCCTCCTACTGACTCCTCACCCAGGGCTGCCTGGCTTTCCATCCAACCAACTCTTCATTGTTTCTTCCACTTAACACCTACTCAATACTTTACAGGTGTTTCCCAAGAGTATTAAAAGGTATTAGCAGGAGAAACAATAGAATCAAACTCCCAAGTACCTCATACAAGCCGTCTGAGAGGAAAAAATGAGAGAAAAAAGGAAATATTTGTTTGCTTTTCGGTTTCCATTTTTAGTAGAAAATCCCCAGTGTGTAATGAGTGCCTAGGGGATAAAACACGAGCCAGAATTCTTTTAAGTCTCTCCTTCTCTTTTTAAAACTGTGAGATGAAATTATGATATCAAAACACGAAGGCAGAAAAAATGCGGTTCCTATTTTATCCTTTTTGTAAAACAACGGAGTTAAATTATTGGGGCCTTGTTTTGAGAACATATCAACTAGTGCTACTCTAAAACTGAAGGCAGGAGCCGAGTTATTTCTCCTTTACTCCAGGAGAATAGCTGGGCACTTGTGCACCCCTTCCTAACTCATCAGTATTTGACACCACTGGCTCACACACAACTTATTTTAAAACAAGTCCTTCATAGCTGAAAATAGAACGAAGTACAACGAAAACAAAGTGTCTCTCTTGCTGTTAGGAAAAAAAAAAAAAATCTATGGGCCAGCAGACAGCATTTGCTTCCCTCCCCCTGTGCATCACAACAGCCACATTCCTGCCTAAATGCTCCTGCAGGCTCTTTTCAAGCTCATCTTTGCCGTGAAACAGGGTAAGTTGGTGATGTGTCAAAGAATTACTCCTTAAAGGCTCCGGGAATGGCAGAGCACATCCCGACCCACAGCAGGCTCCAGACTCACTTCAGGACCAAGTGCAGGTTTGCAGAGAGCCGCGGGTCCGTGAACTGCGTCGTTCTGTTGTTATGGTCAACAAAATAAACCCTGCCCGTCGCTGTATTTCGGATCTCCCATCCAGGAGGCAGCGGACCAAGCTCTTCACAATTGATGTTGCTAAGATCCCTGTGAAAACAAATATAAAATGAAAAATACCTCAGCAATTGGCCTCCGAGCCAAACAAGCGTAAATGTAACAGAACAATTCCATGAAGTCTGAGAAAATGTATTGTCTCAGAAACCTGATCTGTTCAGCTGGAATCTCTGCTCCCAAGGTACGCGCCCACCACAGCAAAAACACACACCCCAGAACACATGCCGTGGGGAAAAAATTCTTATCAAATAGCCCTCATTCTGCAAACTAACTTCAGCTGTTAAATTAATAAAGGCTTCAAACAAAAATAAAGACCATTGCCATATTTGTCAAAATGGAATTGCAGTTCTGCACCAATTCTGACAGAAAACATTTTTTAAAACAACATTAGTCACGTAAGGAGCTGTGAATCACACTTTAGAAACTCATACAAAACAAAACTGTATTTCTGAAGAGTTAGACTTTCCATGAAGAATTACACATGGGATGTGCATGGCACTGGCTGCTTTGCCCCAGAACCCCAGGAGCCTGTGGGAAGCAAACAGCTCTCTCTCTAAGTATTTCAAATCAAGTAGATGAACAATGACTCAGCTCTGCCCTGAGCAATGCAGAGGTGGCTCAATAGGTCTCAAGAAAAATTCTGCTGAAATTAGGAAGATGTAAATTCATTCCAGAGCCTCACTGAAAACAAATGCTGGTCTCCAAAAATACACACTGATTATTCATGGATGCAATTCACACCTCAGACCCCTCACACTGTCCAGTGCAGCTCTTCCCAAAGGTGTTCAGCTCTCCCAAAATCATGGGAGCTGAGGGAGGAAAGAGCCAAGGGACAGAATGCCTTAAAAGGTGCAGTCTGCAGGGATTCCAGAGACTCAAGGAGCCACTGATGGAAACATGGAAACAAGCTCTGGGATGGAACTGCTGCTGCTATTCCCCACGAACACACTGTTGCTGGACTGCAGGGATTACTTGTGCTGGATACATGGCTGTGGCTATTAGCCTCAAAAATACAATATTCCTCAGAAATGACATAAATTCTATCCTCATGCAAACAATTCTTGTTCTCAGAGACACTCCTGCTGTTTGTGCTGCCACACCTCAGGGCAGTGCTGAGTTAGACTGCACGCAGAACTATCACACCCCAAACTTAAGGATTAGATCTTCATATTATTTTTTTTTAGAGCCTGTTTTTGCATAATACACAAGTCACTGACTTCCCACTAACTGCAGCCTCAGCTCTTCAGGCAGTGCATCAAACCTGCATCAAAGCAAGGTACAACCTTCCAACAGAAAAACAGTGACAAAACTCCATTTCAAAGCTGCCAATTTCAAACCACGCAAATCTCACACCACCATTCCTGACTTTAGGAGGCAAGTGTTTACAAGAGGATTTATTATCATTTACAACAGGATTTCTTGGTTATTTAAAGGACAATCAGAAGCTATCAATAATTTCCACTATCATCCTTTCCTTTCAAACACATCAGCAATAATCATGTGTACTTTCATGAACAGTATGTACATGTATATTGTGTAAATAAGGATATGGAATTTAAAATACTTAGGATTTGTTGTTTTCCAAGTGTTAAGATAATTGCAACAGGAAAAGCAGTTTGACTGTTTCAATTCAACCCACTTTTCACCAAAGTACCTTGATGGCACTTCTTTTGGAAGTGTTCAGATTCTACTCTTTGTTTCATTATTTTGCAGAGTACTAAAATCTGGACTTGGCTCTAAATCATATGCAAAATCTAGAATCAGTGAACTGTTCCTGTTTCCAAAACACTACTGTAATTTATTTCCCAGTTTTCCATTTTTTCATTACAATACCAACTTGAAGCAGACAGACTAATTCATTTTGATGAATGACATGTTAAAATAATGTATTAGGGGCCAAGAATCAGAAATATTAGCCAGAGAAAACTTTGAGGAGAGCACTGCTTAAGTGATTTTGATTTGAAATATTAAGGGTACTTCCATAATTTCTTACCTAGGTACTCTTGGATCGTGCCACGTGCTGACACCAGTTTGAGTATGCAGAAAATAGACCTGACCTTGCTGAGTTGTCCTTTGCTCTGTGAAATCAAGACAAATTAATAAATACAAGAACAAAAAATGAAGCATGGAGACTCACAAAGACCAATTTCCTTCAACCAAGGAATGCAAATACCTCCCACATGAGAAGACACAACCCATTTTCCCTGTTTCTTGAGCGCCCCACGAGTGACCCCGTGTGATTTCCATACCATATCCCTCAGGCAGGTCGGGAGGGGTGTGCAGGTGTGTCCTGCTCATGTAGTTCCTGTGCCTCTGCGAGCGCACCCTCCTCTCGGCCAGCCGCGGATCCGCCGCCTGCCCGCAGGACGCGCCGTTGGTGCCGCCGATGGGAGTGTTCTCATCCACCAGGCAGCTCAGGGGCCTGCCCGGGCTCGAGTACTCCGATGCTGGCCTGGGGACAGAGGGGAAAACTCAGTGTGGTGCCATGAGGGTCACACAGCACACCTGGGGGGGAGCAGCTGCACCCCGGGCCCAGCAGGACACCTCAACCGGAGCAGGTCTGTGCTCACCAGAGGAACCAGGCCTGTGCTCACCGGGCTCGAGTACTCTGATGCTGGCCTGGGGACAGAGGGACAACCTCAGTGTGGTGGCCATGAGGGTCACCTGTGGGGGAGCAGCTGCACCCTGAGCTCTGGGGACACCCCAGTGACCTGCCCAGCAGGACACCTCAACTGGAGCAGGTCCGTGCTCACCAGAGGAACCAGGCCCGTGCTCACCGGGCTCGAGTACTCTGATGCTGGCCTGGGGACAGCGGGGAAACTCAGTGTGGTGGCCATGAGGGTCACACAGCACACCTGGGGCAGAGCAGCTGCACCCCGAGCTCTGGGGACACCTCAACTGGAGCAGGAAGCTCCTGGTCCACGCTCACCAGAGGAACCAGGAACCTCCTCACCTCCTGTCACCACATTGCTCTTCACAGAGAAAAGCAAGGCACAATTCTTCCAAGAATATTTCTGGGTTTCGCGTTCTCAGAGAAAGAAAAAACAATTCTTATCTCATTTACTGCTTCTGTGTTGTTCTCAAGTGGAATGCATCATGGAAGATTGTTTACCTGAAGGGAATTGATAATTGGATTCTGGTGTGAGTGTTTTGATTCACTGGCCAATTGAATCCCGGTGTGTGTGTGGGGACTGTGGGCTGACAGTCACGAGACTGTGAAGTTTGAGTTGAGTGCTTGGCAGACTCACTTTAGATGTAATATAGTGTAATAGAGTATAGAATAATATAATAAAGTAATTAATTAGCCTTCTGATAAGATGGATAAGTAGTAATTAGCCTTCTGATAAGATGGAGTCCTCATCATTTCTCCCTGCCACTGGGGCTGTCTTGCTCCGATAACCTCCAAACTTTCTCACCTTGCCTTCGTGTGGCTGAGGAAGTGATCAGGCCTTGTTATTCCTTCTAACTTTTATGGAATGTTATTAGGCCAGGATGGTGAAAAAGGGCTAAGCAAGAATAAAAGCAGTTGCTCACAAGAGCAGTGTGATTTTGTATCTCAATGCTGCTTTCAAAAGGATTTTAAATGGGTTAAAGGGGGATTTACAAGGTCACAAGAAATCCCCAATACAAATGATACATTTTGCATTTGTTTTTCTACCGTGTCTAGAGTTTAGAATGGGTATTTCAATATACCAGAATATACAATATACCAGAAATAGGAAAACAAAAAGCTGTTCAGTCCTTTCAATCCAAAACTGCAAACATGTATCAGAGCTGACAGTGTTAACAGTCCAGATTATTTAAAATCAAATATATCCATGCAGAGACCAGAATGATATTGAGAATGGAAGAGAACATCTGCAGGCACAGACAATCTACAGAGGATTCTGATAAAAATGCAATGACACTGCCTGCAGCACAGGCAACAGCAAAAGTGGCTTGAGGAACAGTTTCACAACACACATTTACAGTGATCAGAAAAAGTGATCACAATGATTTCCAAACACACTCTGCAGCCATCAGCTGTAGCTGTTCTGGGTTACATGGTCACAGAGCAAGGTCTGACAGCTACTCATGGTCTCACTTCTTCCCCCCTTTAAGATATCTGCAAAATGTAATCTCTGTATTTACAGAGCTCTACCACAGCATCTCTGCAAGAAAGCAAAGATATTACAACTAGGGCAGGGATAAAAGCAGTCAGAATGATCTTCTGAGTTAAACATTAGGCAGACTGAAGGAAAAGGATGCTGAAAAAGAAAGCATTCAGCTTGTGCAGAGTGACTGAGCAGAGGAATGAGCAACCCAATCCCCCTGTGAGAGCCCCTTGGAACTGCTCAATAACCAAACTCATCCTCCCACAGCATCCCAGGAACTCCTCACCGTGTGGGTCGCTCCCACTGCGTTGTCCTTGTGATGTGGTTTAGATACTGGATCCTTCCAGAAGCAGTCCTGCGCTCCTCCCACCTGCAGGGCACACAAAGGCACTGAGGGGCATTTCTAGGAAACCAGGGCACAGAATGTTTCCAACAGAAATGCCCAGCTCAGGAAGACTTACACTGCTATGAATCATGTTAGCTGAGTGAGGTGACAGGAAAAAACTGAGAGTTCAACTCTGAATGGTTGAACATATTCTTCCCTTGAACCAGGCACATCATTAACAGTATCACACCTTCATATTCAATAATGACTTGAATTCTAATTAAATCCAAATAGCCACATAAAGGAACTTCTTGGAAACATGTTTAATAATGCATTTAACTTCTTTTGACCACTGACTCCAAAAAATGCTTTCATAGCATCTTCATGCACTGCTTTCCTTCATTAAAAAGTCAGCTTCAAATAATGTGACTTTTGAATTATCACTAAATTTGCACACTGAAATGCACGAGGCTGTACAGCAAACTTTGAAGTTACACAATTAAGTGAGCAATATTTATGCAAGGAACATTCTGAAGTGAAAATTTAGAAGCATTTTCAGAAATGGTTTTGACTTATCTTGACTTCAAATTAACAAAAGAATGCTGTTACAGACCAGGATGATAATTTGCATTTCAAAATTCATCCTCTGAAAACTCATTTTCTCCTGTCTTTACCTGCCAAGAATCACATTCAGAAAGTCTGTGTTTGCTCTGAAGAAGTTGCTGACAGCACCAGAACCTAAACCAGAGTATTTTCCTGTGTTTGCAAAACTGTTCTAGGTGATAATGATGTCATTGACTCTCACAGGGACAAACAAGAATCCTAAACCCTACTTTTGGAAGGTAAATACAGCAAGAACTTGGGCTGCATTACCTTTCCCAGTCACGTTTTCTTCCCTAAGAGGTGCATGAAGAAGTTATCCATGTTTATCACAGTGGATCTACACCTCTGCATGGTGCTGCAGAAGGGCAGCCAGGCAGTGTGGTCACTTCCTTGCTACAAAACTACTGCATGCATAAGGCACTTTGCTGGCTGTGATTTAATCTGAAATATGTGTTTTCTTGGACAAGTTACTTTTCAATACTTTTCAAAGCATTTCTTTACGTATGTCACCCCCCCTTTTCCAAGTGGAGATAAGACAACAGCCAAACTATCAACTGCTCTGTGCACCCCAGCTGGCTCAGCTCCTGTTCTGAAGGCAGAGCTGCAGAACTCTGAATGCAAGATTTAAAATACTTTATTTGCAAACTGTCTCACTATCACAGAAGTCTGTTGCATGAGCTGCATTTGTGTTTACATCACAGGGATGTCAGCTTACCCGTCTGGTAAATCGTTATCGAACAAGCGACTGCAGTCCACAACTTGTCCTCCTGTGCCTATTCGGTCTCTGGACTGAAGACTGACTATTAGGATAATAAAAGAGTTATTAAAGATGTGGCATCTGAATGCAAATTGTGGTTACATTTGAAAGAGAATTGGTACAACCTGGAGGACTAAGCTGAGACAGATTCAGGATATTTTTTTCCTTCTCACAAATCAAAGATGTTTGCAAAGGAACTTGGTTTTCATACATGGAATTCTCTACATCTTACTTCCAAAAAAGTTAGCTTAAGGAATATGAGTACATGTTAAGGCAGAAAAGGAAGTGAACTGTGAAACTGCAATTAATTTTGTGTGTTGAGATGGACTGTGGCACTCAGCTGGTGGCAGTGGGTGCCACCTCACACACGGCTGGGACAGGCCAACAGCAGAACTCTGAACAGGAAGAGCTAAAATAAGGAATTCCTCCCTGGCTTTGACTCCTTCTCGCATATTTTGTGCACCCATGGGTTCCAACACACACACAGACACACAAACACAAAACCAGGCAAAATGTAACTGCTAGAAGCACTTTTAGATTTGGTTTATTGGCTACTTTCTAACACCAATAGTAAGAAGTCAAATGCAACTCAAAGCAGCCTGAAAAGCCCTTGCCTGCCCTCACCGAAACTGCTTCACTTTTAATTTTTTTTTACATGATTCACTATAATGGGTATTTATGCCTGAAGCTTTTGTACCGCAATTATGAAAACAAAGATTTTTTTTTAGGCTGCTTTTGTTCCCAATATCACAGTTTGAAAGTGTCCAATCTGATAATTTATGACACTTGTGTTCCTGTGGGGTTGGGGTGTTTTTTTGATGTTTTGTTATGCCTTTAACAATAAAACAATTGCTTAAAAAGCTAAATACGTGCTGTGGCCCACATTTCATGAGGTGGCATTAACATACCTCTGGACAACTGTCTTCAAGTCCTATTTATAAGCAGTGAAATGATTTTAACCTGGATGCAACCAAACTTTTGTAAAGATCAGAAAGTTTGAAAAGCTGGAGCACAACTGACAGATTTTGCCTGAGACCCCAAATTTTCAACAACAACATGTTTTGAAGCTTAGAACTCAACAGACCAACCCAGGGAGCTCTGGAGTACCTGCTGCATTCCTAACCACATTAACCCCTCATGGTCCATGAACTCTAACATTACAGAACAACTTCAGAGGGAAAGACACCTTTAAATTCAACCAAATCAGGATCTCACATGATGTATTTACTCTGCCACAACCCCACACACTTCAAGTTCACACCAGTGCAGGTAGGCAAGGTTTGGCAAGCAAAAAGAGACAGGAATTAACAAAAACAAAGGCAAGTGCCTCCCCTTTGCCTACGTGAGGAGCAAAATTTGTGCACGGCTTCATTTTGTAATAAGTAAGGGCTTATTTTTTCTGCACTGCCACATCAGAAATAAAAGAATGGCACAGAAGAGCTGCAAGATTAAGACACAGTTCTCATGCCCCTGGATCCATTGCTGAAAATGCCCCCTTTTCTTCCTGTCTTTGAAGAGAACCCAGGGATTCAAGATCAAGTTCTCCTTGGTCCCTGTACCAAGGCATACCCACTGTGCACTTGATTTGTAAGATTATCATCTGCTGAAGGCATCAATTACATTTTAATATTGGTTTGCAATATTGCATGGTCTCTTAATTTAAGAGAGTTTATAATTGGAAGAACTGAGAGTATATTTATTCTGTCTTTTACTTATTTTTAATCCAGATTTCTCTATCATCTAACTACTGCAGTGGAATTACTCAGTTTTACTGAGGCTCATTCATCCACTCAATAAAGTTGCATTAGTGAAGAAAGATTAAAATATAAGAAGATTAATAATGACAACTTAAATAAAAAAAGACAGGAGTCTCTGGAATCTTACCAAGGATGCATTAAATTAAAACAGAACCATGACTGAGTAAACTTGACCTTTCTGATGATATCACCAGAAAACAGAACATAGATTTGCTCTGGGTCTCTGCTGTAACCTGACAAGGTGCTTTTCTGTAGGTTCAGTGCACAAACAGCTCCTGGTGTCAGGGGCAGCCCCAGCAGCACCCCAGGAGAGGCAGAGCTGCTTTGGCACACCAGCTGAAGCAGCCTGGCAGTGCAGCCTGTGCCCACACTGCTGATAGCTCTGACTACTGCTCCCTGACCAGTTCTCTCTGAAATGGATTTGCCACAGGCCTCCCAGACCTTTCTGCTCTGGGGAGGGGTTTCTGGGTTGGTTTTTCCCCTTTAATGAATGGCAGCAGTCCCCAGCATGCTGACCAGGATGTGAGTTCATACTCTGGAGGGCAGCATGGGAGCACAGTCCCTGCTCTGAGCTCTCAGCACACCCTGAGGCTGCTCTCCCCTGCTCCCAGCTCAGCCTCCCCTCCAAGGGCACCCCCAAACAAAGCTGCACACACAGGGATGCTCAGGGGAGCAAAGCCAGCAAGCAAACCAAACCCACAGCAAACACACCCCAGAGAAGTGACTGATTCATCCTCTGCGCAAGCTCATGTGGAAAATTTAATTGGGAACAGCCTGAAGGGTCAGCAATGCACTTACAAATCCACATTTCCACCATCATTTCACTCCCCTGTGCCATCACACTCTGATCTTAATGCAAGCACTTGCAGATCAGACAGAGAGAGATGATTAAAGCAACACCAAGAGGTAAAGCCACAGGTGTGATTCAACAGAGGGAGGCAAACAAACACACTTATTTGCTGACTAATATTTCAGAGGTGTTCCCTGGCTGACAGAAGTGCTGTTTGGATAGAATTTCAACTAAGAATTGAACATAGAAATTCACTTTCCCTCATGTCCAAATATTCTCATTAACATCTTGTTGTATAAATAAAGAACTTCCTTATCCTGACCAACTTTTGATTTAAATGACCTATTAGAAATGCTGAGAACTGAGAAGGGACCAAAGAACTGAGAATGCACTAAAAATAGAGTATTTATGAAGCTTTTTTGTGGATACTTGCTTTTTAATTTCCCAGCTTCTTTTTAATTCTGAAGTTATTTAAAGTTCATGAGTTCACAGAACGACAAAGCACAGTTATTGAGGTTGTTGACAGACTTGTTAATAAGCCATGAAAACACAAAATTAATTGATCAAGTCATCCCAGACAGCAATTTTACTTGCTTATAAGCAAGATGTTTTTTAGGTTTTCCCCAAAACCTAAAGGAAGCACAGCCTTGCTGGAGCTCTGGCCAATTTTATAGTCAGTTTTTCACAGAGAGTTCAGACACAAACTGCCATCATCCTTTACAGTGAAATTAAAAACTTTCTAATTTTTTTTTTATTACCTATGGTCTTATTTGCCCCAACATTTATTATAATATTGTGGTTTGAGGCTTTTTTTAGGTGGTTTGAGCATTTTGGTTTGGGTTTTTTTGGTTTTGTTTTTTGGGGGGGGGGGGGGGGGGGTTTAATTCTCTACTTCTATAATTCTAGCCTGAGGTCCAAATAGCTCTGCCAGTAGACAGGAGCCATTATATATAGAAATATATAGAAAACAGAATATTATTTTAATATGTATATAGAAATAATATAGAAAACTGACATCTAGAAGAGTTATTTCTATAGCTACCATAGAAACTAAAGATAAAAAGAGAACTTGAAGATAAAAACCTTTACTCACCTACTATCTGTCCTCTAACAGTATCGTTGTCATTTGGCCCAAGCTTGCAGAGATCCAACCTCTGATCTACAAAATGAGGGCACAAAATCAAAAACAAAACAAAACACCATCACAAACCACCTGGAATATAAAAGCTTTATAAAAGCTAGCAAAAACCCAATTAAGTGTCATTTTTCAAAAGGCTGTACATGCAAGCTTGGGCTGAAAGAGAAGAAACCTGTCCTTAGCTTACTTACAACCAGTGTCTTTAAGGCGGTTGATGGCGTTTGAGAGAAGCCTGACACAGCCAAGAAAACCAGCTCCCTGCTTTTTGTGAATTTTCTTGTGGTTCCACACACTGATCGTTATTGAATCCGACTTCCCAATGTATCTGAAAAACGTGGAACAAACAGCACTGTCAGTGCCACTCACTGAACACTTTGATGATGCATCAGAAACCACCTTGGGGGAAGAAAGATCACCACCTCATTAAAAATTTAACACACACTGTAATGGCAAGAGAGAGCAAGTCACCTGCAGGTAAGATGTACACTGGAGTTCAATGGGAGCATGTCTCATGGAGGAGCTCACTTGAATACAAACTGCTCTGAAAATCTGATTTGGGAGGGGGCACTCATGGGAACTGAAATCTGTTCCAACAACAACACCAGCAGGCTGAGGACTGGCCCTCCACCCCAGCTCTCCGAGCAACCCCAAACATGTTAGCCCCATGCCCCAGCCCAGCCTGCCCCAAGGGGACAATGCTGTGGCACCCCAGCAGTGTCTGGGGACAGCAGGAGCAGGGACAGCAGCCCCAGTGCAGGGCAGGAGCCAGGAGCTCTCTGGGGCTGCTCCTGCAAGTCCCAGTGATGCGGGGAGCCCCGGGGAGTGCGGGGAGCCCCGGGGAGTGCGGGGAGCCCCGGGGAACGCGGGGAGCCCCGGGGAACGCGGGGAGCCCCGGGGAGTGCGGGGAGCCCCGGGGAGTGCGGGGAGCCCCAGCAGGCAGCACTGCCAGGCCAAGGCATCCCCCAGCTGCAGCTCCCCCAGCCCAGGGGGCTGATTTACCCTCAGTAAGGGATGGCTGGGACACTCCTGACACTTTACAGCCACACAGCCAGGCCACAGGGGCTGGGCTGGGATGTGCCACCTTCCCCTCCTGCCCAGGACTCTCCTCACAGCATTCCCACAGAAATAAACCTGGATCTGTGTGCACTGCCTTGGGAAACCTGCACACTGCAGTTTGCTTTACTTCTGCTTTTTTTTGTCTGAAGCTTTGCTCTTCAGAGGCAATTGCTTTGTGAGCTTGTTTTTGTTTTCAAAACGTTCAGAGGACAGTTTCAAAACACTCAAGATAAATCAGTGATTGCCAATACTGAATTATTACGGCTGTTTCAAGTTGAGGGAAATGAATTTGTAACTATGGCTTAGATCCCAAAAATTGCTTGTAGTTCTCTCTTCCCAGACCACAAATTCTGGCCTTAGTTTAGTTCCAAGTGCTTCTTTTTTATTTGTTTTTGAATGAAAACTGATCAACCAATGTCTAAATACATCTCCCCATTGACTGTGGCTTTACTGGCTTTTAAACATCTTAATATTTTCATAAAGATAGAAATGATACTGTCAAGGTTGGCAAACCAAATAATTGAACTAACTGGCATGGCTTAAAATTACAGCTGTGATCAGGTTAACACTTCTCCCATTCTTCCTTTTTCAAAAAGCAGAACTTGTATAACTTCTTTTTCCCATGTGCACTCAGCAACTAACCCAAGAAGTAGAAGACAGAAAAACCTCATGGTTAAAAGTAACCACTGCACATTTACACAAAAACAAACCCAAACTTCACATTAAAAAGCCCCCAAGTTTTTTTAATAGTAAACTGATTGTGTAATATAGGTCAGATTTTTGGCCTTACAACCTTGACAATGCCAATTTTGCATAAAGAAAAGAGATGAAGATGGGTAATCACGTGCACAGCTGCAGTCTACAATGCTTTATGTACTTAAAATAAATTCTTATGAGAACAATTTAGGTGCACTTAAAAATAAAGACTTATCATGACCTGTCTTGAATTTTCCAGTTTTCCTTGTTGCTTTAAAAAAGTCAAAGGTATATGGTTAAACACAATTTCATAACAGAACAGTTTGAATAATATGTAGAACAGCTGAATACACAAGACAGTTTCCAAGAATTCCTGTAATGTTTCAGGGTGAGGTTCTCAGGGTTGGGATGAACAGTCACCATCCACACCAAGCAGGTGGGAACTTCACATTCTGCTATAATCTACTCTTGATTTTTGCACCCAAAAACCTGGGTTGGTTCACACTTTAAAAGGAAATAAGCAAGACAAGCTGCATTTTTCCAAATAAAAATGTCTAATTTTTGATAAAGGAAGAAAATAAATATTAAGTAACATCTAGCTGGCTTTACAGCAAAATGTTTCATCTACATCTCTGCATCATTTCAGGCATAAAAACCCATGGTTGTATTTAGAGAGTGACATTAGGATGAGCTGACATTTCCAATTCATTTGGTGGATAAGTTACATTTGTTTTACATCATCTGGCAATAAGGTTCCAACATAAAAGCCTGAGCTAGAAATTTTATTTTTTTATTTAAAAAGTATGTTCCAAAAAATAAAGTGCAACAAACCAAACCAGAAACAAAAAACCAGAACCTCCCCATTTTGTGGGATAATTCTGTCTTCCTCCTTGTAATTAAAGTTCTTGGAGCTTATATTTCTTTTTTTCCTCTATCCTATCAGCAATATCTATTCCACAGCTTCAGGACTTCAACAGAGATAATGAGATTAGTATTAATGAAGTGGAAACATAGAAACTCAATTGCATAGACATTTTGTTGACTTTCATATTATCTGAACATTTACAATTAAGACTTTGGTTAAGAACTGCATGTTCAGAAATTTAAATTTCCCTACTCTTAGCACTTCCACTTCTAAGAAAAAGCCATCAAATTAATGCCTTAGTAGAAACCTCTAAATTATTTAAATAAAAATTTAGAACACGGGGACAATTGTTATTTTGTCTAGCACTGAGGAAGGTTTGGAATTGAGTGACTTTTCATCCCCATGGCATTACATACACTTTCCCTGAAGAGTTCACCTCACTGAGAAATGTGAAATGAAGAAAGTGGAAAAATATATTCCTGAAAAAACACACCTCTTCCTGATCACAAGCCAGACATACTCCCTCCAGAAAGAGAGAAAAATGCAGCATCACGACGTATGAGCTCAGGTTTGGGAGCCAGGAATTCCCTATTTCTAATCCATGCTGTCACACAGACTGTTTTTACGACCTGGATTAATTACTTAGATTTTTTTTCTCCATTTTCCCATTTCTGACTTTTTTTCTAATATAATCTCAGCTTTGAGCTACCAACTGTTTTCACACTGGGGAGAAGAAGGTGTGAAGAGACAGAATGAAAAACAGCACCCCAATATTTTTCTCCCATCTTCATTCATTTCCTTCCTGGAATTTCCCTTCTGTGCAGCAACTGAAGGGTGTCTGAGCCTCTGGGATGGTCCCCAGGACCTGCCAGGGCTGTGGCTGGGGCAGGAATGGAGAAGGAATGGGGCAGGAATGGAGAAGGAATGGGGCAGGGATGGGGCAGGAATGGAGAAGGAATAGGGGCAGGGATGGGGCAGGGACATGTGGCACTCACTGCCTGCTGCGAAGGGCATCAGCTTCATCCAAAGGGCCTCAAGCCCCACGAGGAGAAGGAAAAGGAGGTGCCCAGAGCTGTTTGATGGCTCTTTAGGAGCTCATCTAGGATGGGATTGTCTAAAGCAGCACCAGGCAGAGCTGCTGCCTTCTCTCCCTGAGAAAAATCCAGCATCCTTAGCATTAACTAAACAAAATAGAGTCAAAGGATTGGGGGAGAAAAGTGATTCTGCCAGGGCAGCGCAGCAGCCTGAGGATGTGGAGGCACCAGAGAGCAGCAAAAGCTGCAGTGAGGAGATTTTGGGAAGAGGAGAAGTTGTTTTGGGGAGTTGCATGAGGTTCCATTGGAGAGAGATCCCAAAGGAGAAGAGGAGCCGGGGGGTGAGGACCTGAGGGGCACAGACTGAAGCTGGGCCCAGAGCAGGTTTTGGTGGAGGTGATGGTACAAACACCTTTCAGAGGGAGAGGGGATGGGACCTGCTGTGCCTTAGGGGCAGGGGCTGCTGGAGAGGCTGGGCAGGACAATGTGGGACAGGTCTGGCTACCACAGGAGGGAAAAAGGGGAAGGAAGAGAAAAAGGGGATTAAGTTCCTGAACTGCTGGTTTAGGTAGTTTAGTTCTGAATGCAAGAAGGCTGTAAATGTGTCAAGGCTGGTTATTCAAAAGCTCTGAGGAAAGGCCTGAACAATAGGGGAAACACAAACAAGACTGAAAATAAGGAAGGGGAATACATCCTGGGCAAGCATGGTATTTTACTGACATTAAACTACATCCAGACAGCAACTATTTGGCAATTTCTTTCTGGAAAGTCTCCCAGATTCCCCCTCTCTACACACACACCCACCATCCAGGCTGAAGAATCCAAGCAGCTAATTCAACCACTTCCTTTTCACACTAACAGCTGAATTAAGAACCACATAAGGCAGAAGCCAACCCCTTTTTGCTCTTTAGATCACTGCAGAAGTCCCTCTAAAAATTCTTATACAACAGAATATCCACTTGTGCTGAATCAGGTTAGCAAGCCACAAAATTCTCTTGGAATTAACAACTTAATTCAGACATTACTGCATGAATATATTACAACAGCTCCATCTGACTGTGCCATTTGCATTTGCCACCATATGGTACATGAAAAAATTATCTTAATATCTGGTGCAGATGAAAAGCTGAGACCTGACACTGAGTATTTTATACAGTAAAAAATTACCTGGCAATAACAGCCAGGCAGTGAGTTGTTGTACCAAAGAGATTTAATCTTTTACTGCTGTTTTACATAGGAAGTGAAGATAATGTGACTGTTTATAAATGGAAATATATTTCCCTAGAGTAAGGAATAACAGTTGACACTAAAAAGGGGGTTAAATTATTATGAAGAAAATTTGGAGAGGGAAAGGATTATTTTCTAATAACAAGGCCTGACACTAAACTGAATTTTACTTTGGATTAGAAATACTGGATACACTCCTGTCATCAGGGAATTCAACAGCCAGAATCAAGCAAAGTCGTTTTTCCTAGAGGACAAGATTTTATATTGAAAAGAATACACTAATTCAACAAAATAAAAATTTTTAAGGGAAGTTTTCTGAAGAAGAGAAAAACAAACCACCGCCCACAAAAAGTACTTCACACAGGTCTAAATTCCATTGGACAATTCAGCAAGAGATGCTTCAAATTTGCTCAAGCAAAACTTTCTGCCAGAACCCCCCTTTTCTCTCTTCTTTTTGTAATATGTTGTGAATTACAATCACAGCCTTGGAAAGACAATACAGCATCCAGATACAACCATGGCTTGTTCTATAAAACAACCTAAAAATACCTTCTCATCATCCTTCCTTAATAGCTACAACCAGAAAGGAATTTTTTCTGAAGATTTAACAGTTTTTTTCCATTACTCTTGTTGCATATCAACATAACATCCTCCCTCATTTCCCACGTCCTCTGCTTCTTTTCTCCAGAAGGGAATCAAATCATCAGCCCAGGGAGCCCTGAGCTTCCCTGACAGCCACTCCAGACAACTCCAGTCCCACAGCACTCCAGACTGGCCAGAACTGGGGCAGCCACAGGGAACAGTGACTTCCACAGAGAATCCTGACACACAGAATTCACAGTGCCAAACCATGCCCTCCCTCCTCCCTTCCATTACAGGAGGATTTTCACTCAGCGCTTCCCACCTTCCATCCCTGGAAAGCTGAGCATTAATGCTCATTAACAGACACACCTAACTAAAAAACAATCAAAGTCTCTGCTTGGTTTCAGGGATTTCTCCTTAGCTCCACTCTGATCCTTGGAGAGGACATGGAAAGGTCTGAAACCTCCATTCTGTATAAATCAATTTTTTGATAGGTTTAGTACCATCAAAAAACCAAGTTAACTTAGAATTCTTTCAATTGAAAAGAGAGCCATTTGCTACACATGAACTTAAAACTTGTTTTGCATCCATTTCTCTAATGAATATGAATTACAATCTCACATGCAGAATCTAAGCTTGAACTGGGTTTGGATAATAAAACCATAATATTATTATTTCACTAAACTGCCATGATGCTTTGTTAGGCAGAGAAGAAAATGTTCTGTATCCTGCACCAACACATTATGAACAAGGACTTCACACATTTATTCTTGGATATTAAAATAAGGAGGAGATCAAGACATGACTTTAAACCAGGCCTTTCATATTCTGCTGTGAGACCCACCAAGCTGCTCCTCTTCACTGGGAAAAAGAGGGACAAGAAATTGCCTGTGTACCAACACCAATTTGCTGCAGGTTTGGTGATGGCCAAATTTAACATAAATATGCTCAAACAGTTTCTAATAATACAGGACAAAGAATGGAGCCATGGGGAAAAAATCAGAGATCAGAACAGGTGAATACAATGATGCAAAATAGTTCATTTCTCTTCCCCACCTTCCATCCCAAGGAAAAAGATGAAGAATAAAAGACAAGGAAAATAAAGCATGCACAGAGACCTACATAAAAATCAAAGCTTTAATAACTTATATTGTACAGAAATATTCTTTACTTTAGAAAAAGAGAAAACCATGACATATATGTGCCATACTGATTCTACTGCTCAGAAGCACCAAAAGGTGCTCAAGTGATGATAACAATAATTGAGAGTGAGAACAATATTTGGGACAGAAAATGACAGAAAGGAGAGAAAACTGAACAAAAGGTACACAGAAAAAAAGATACTGTAGCACCACAACCAACAAAAATTGCATCAAGAGAAGAGCAGTTTGAGAGAAATACTATGTATTATTGCTTCATTTTAACATGAAAATACCACAATAAACAACACTGTAGTCCATGTAAGCATGCTGCAGACATCAGCACCAGAAAAACAAGTGCAGTGTTTAAATTTTGAGGTAAATGAGAAAGTGGAATTTTGCTAGGTGGACTTTTCACTCAAACTAATAAACTCTGGGATACTTTCCAAGCCATACATAGGACAGGATAAAGAATATCTGACATTGTCTGTGTAATTTAGAGGATTTCACTTCAAACCTTTGGTTATCACTGTTACCACCTACAGGTCATAATGCTGATTCCATTTGGGATCAAGTGTATTCTTCACAGTATCTGTAGAATGGCATTGGCCAGATCCATCCACCACAACCTTAGCAAAGGGATCAGGAAGTCCTACAAGGAGGAAAAGAAAAAAAGCTACTAAGTGGATCAGGATGCTTTGAAGTCCTTTATCATTGTTCAGTTATTTAATCTTTCATTTGAAGATTAATTTGCCTTTTATTAATAAATAAGACCCCTACTTAATGAATGGGAATAACATGATGTATTAAGCACAGGAAATGGATATATTAGCAATTTATTTCACTGATATGGACTAAGAAAAAGTTGTGTAGTCAAACACATTGGGGGGAAAAACAATCCAAACACCTTAATCTTCCTAATTTAAATTTGAGTAAATTATCAGTATACAAAGAAGCCAAAGGCTTTGTATACTGAGAAAACAGACTTATTATATTCTTTATATGTTTAAGATCAAATCACAATTTTGGCTGATATTGGTGTAACAGAGAATTGTCCCTAACAGGTTGTTTTTGCTTTTAGGTGTACTAAATTTGGTGTACACTTGGTGTACTGCTGGCTTTGTGCTCCGTTTGCTGCCAGCTCAGTACCTAAGGAACACTGAACACCAAAACTCAGTGTAAAGATGGTGCTGAACTCCAGATCCAGGGCTGGGAGAGCAGAGCAGCCCACGATGACCAGCACCTCCTGCTGAACTGACCCAAGGGATGGTCCCACCCCTGACCCCCCAGGTCCTGCTCTTCTCCCCTCATCAGTGCTGTGAGCCAGCTGGAGGAACCAAGGTGGGGAACATTCACCACATCTGCTGATTTTGTCATGTGCAATTTTGTCCCAGCTGCATTTCAGGTGCCTCAGGCAGAGCTGCTCAGGCAGCAGAGGGCTCAGGACAGGCGTCACAGAAAGCACATGGGGACAAGGGAGTGGGACCTTGGGACATCAGTGCTGCAGCATCACACATTGCACATCCTGAGGGGGGTTTCAAACTGTTACACACCCAAGAACTTGTAATCAATACAGAAATTCAAATATCAGCAATGTTTTAGAAGTATCTCAATTTACTGCCTCTTCTATTTCTTTCCAAAGCTCAGGTCTGCTCTGCCTAACTCCTCCTGCTCCCAGGTGGGAGGTGGCAGGCAGGTGATCTGTGCATGCAGGACACAGGCAACAGCATTCCTTTCTGCCTTCTTCATCTACTTCTTAGCACTTCTTTCAAAACATTATTAAAATTAATTAAAATATAATTTCAGAGTACATCGGTGTTATGAGGTGGTTATTAATAATTAAGGAGCTCATCTGTTTGCTAGACAAAAGGTTCTTGGGTGAAAAACGACTTAATAAATATATGGCACTAAATTTGAAAAACATGTAATTTGCCTGAGTGGGTAAATTTGTTTCCCACTCCCATAAAAACAGACAGAGTGTGTCAGTGTTTTAATTATTATTATGATTCTGTGCTGAGTGCCACCTAAGACAAAAACAGAAGCCCTGAAATAAAACATCAAAGCCTTCAGCCCCTTACTGCAAATATCTTAATATAATGATCATATGCAAACGCTGGACTATAGAACTTGCATAATATTTATTCCATCTATAAATAAATGTATAAATGTACTTACGGAAAAAGTCCTTTTTCACCAAGTTTTTTGCACACAGTACTGCAAGAAGAACAGAAATACAAAAATTAAGTTACTGATTGCCAACTTTTAAAAAATGTTATTTTACCTTACCAGCACTTCAGAAAATCTTGCTTAAAATAAAACAAACATAAATGAATTGTGCTGCTTCACTACTTATATTGTCATGTGAATTGATTCTTGAAAGCTGAGCTAGAAGTGTCACCTTTTAGCCATGCACCTGGAGGCAGATAACAGTGGAAGTGAGATGGTCCTGCTTTCCTCAGGCAATAGTTTCACGTGGCTTTTTTTCCCCCTCTCAAGATTTTGCCAACTGTGAGTTCACCAGAGAGGGACCTGGAGCACTCCTGGCCCGTTCACCATAATTAATGCTGGGACACAAGCAGGGGCTCATGCTCAGTTCTACAGCCCAGCAAAAGCTGCCTTGATCATAAAAAGTAGAACATCAGGCAGCCAAGGCTTTGCTGCTATCCTGCATCCTTAACAAATAAAAGGTTTTACCTGAAAAGCATTTGGGTGGAGCACACTAACTTCTAAAGCCAGAGTTTTGATGGTTCCAAAGATATCTTTTATTTGTAGCAGCTGATAATTGTTTCAGGCTTTTTTTGTTTGTTTGTTTAAATTAAAAGGAAGGAACCATTTGCATTTGTCAACTAAAAACACCCAGGGGAAAACAATATCCTATGAGAATAAATTTAAATAAACAAATAAATAAATAAAAGGTCAAGGGGGACAAATTTCATATAAAGGTGCCAAGGTACACAAAGAAGACTTCACAAACTGCACCACTGGTCAACTACTATGCTTATCTATAATCACAGGTTTAGTAAGCAGGAAATATTAGATTCCCCCATGAAACATTAAAATATTTACTGATAACACAAAAGGATTCTTGGGGATTGAGCAAAAGCATGAATTCCCACAGCTAGTATTAAAAAAAAAAAAAAAAAGAAGGGGGAGTGGGAAGAGTTATTTGGTTGGAACCTGATGCTGCAAGAGATTCCTCTCTATATGATTCCCTTGGATATTTTTCCTATGAGATCGCCAATATTTATTACTGCCAGGAAATGCAAAGACAGAAAAGTGCATCCAATAATCACATCCCAGAGGCACCACCTCAAACCAAACACCATGGGCCATCCTTTCCCCCCCAGAACAGCCTCCCACTGATCCTGCAAGGCTCCTGACCCCCAATTCCTGCCTGAACAAAAGCAGGCAGAGGCAACCCATGAGCGCTCCCACGGAGATCTCCACAGCCAGGGCAGAGGAGCACCACCCTGGACAGTCTAAACTGGAATTCATCTTTTCCCAATTTTTACATTCATAAAGATGCTGATTTTAATGAAGCTGCTTTCCACTGGAATTCAGCACTGTAAAATCTGGCTACAGCTCTGCCCAGGTCTGAGGAGTTTTGGTCCTCCATAAAACACAAGGAAATGCCCATCAGAGGCTGCAGGGAGGCACAGGACAACTCCTTCACACTGACCTATTCCACAGGAAAGGGACATCAAAGTTCCCAGGAAAATTTCAGCACAGTAGTTTGATACAAGGGGCTGCTAACAACACTTTTACCCTGAAAAAGAAGTGCCTGGTTCCAGGTTGGTAGCTTCTGGGTTTTTTGAATTTTGATAAAAATAATAAACATAATTTCTCTCAATTCAAAGACATACTGGTAGTCCTAAAGCAGAGCTCCATTTTAGGGATTTTCACCCAATAATTTCACTCTGAACAGTCAAGAGTAACAAAATAACAATACAGAGTGAAATGTTTCAGGTATTTGATACTCAGCCCTCAAGTACATATAGGAAAGAGACTGTCACATCATTGCTCCACAAATCAAATAAAGTTCTTTGGATGGTGTAATAAAAAACCCACAGTTATCAAAGGCTTCCACACGCCCAACAATCTAAAATTTGCTCTATCCAGAACTTTGAGAACAACCTAAAGGCATCCAAAAAAGAAGAGGTAATAGAAAAACTGCTTTTGCTGCTCCTTAAGGATTTATTACACCAAGAATATCCTCAGATGAATGATAACACAAGAGACATCATCTGCCCCAAGAACTGCAGCAGGTTATTGCTCACCAGCCACCTTTCATCTAGTGGTGAAAAGCTCCAAGTAAAATAGATGGCAACTTTCTAAAATATCTAAAAAAATATACAATTATTGTCACAGTTTTACCCATTTCAAGTAATGGAAAGTGTCAAGTGAAGCTGAGGGCTTAAAATCCAATATTTAAGTCAAAATTCATCTACAGCACAGTCACACAGGGTGCTCCTGAAACTGTATCATGTCCAAGACACAAGAGGTTCAATTATTCTTGTGACAGAAATTGTAATATTAACTAATTACAAACACTTCTTTTCAAAAAGAAAGCAAGCCTGCCAATGCAATTTAACTGAAGTCTCATTTTTATAAGATTGGGCACACACAGAGCACACAGACTAATAACTGCTTCCCCAACAATCAGCCATGAGTGAACAAACTAATATTTTTGGCTCAATTTTTCCCTCTCTAGTAACCACATTTAAGGCAAGTCAGATGTCAACCCACTGTGGCTTTGTCAGGTTAACAAAACAGGAGAGATGCTGAGAAAGCTTCCACTAACAGCCCCCTCTCTGCCAGGTATTTCTAGGTAAAAAAGCCCAGGTCCCACGAGCACCAGCTCAACTCAAAGTGAAACAATCTTCTTCCACTCTCATCTATCTCAGGACTTTTTTTGTACAAAACCTTTCCCACTGGTGGGAAAAGTACCAGAGTTTCTGTTCCACTTTTCTAACAGTTTCAACACTGTATTAAAACCTGTCCTGAATATTCTGATAACCAGCTGATTAATAGTTCCTTGAGAATAAAAGCTAAGGAAGTTTGGTTTCCTATGGATTTATGTTTCATGGTTGACTGAGGGCTGTGGCTGAGATTTTCCCTGGGCATTCACACAGAGCCTCTCCCACCAGGCTCTCCCTGGTTCAGCAGCTCAGGATCTGCTCCAGGTCACTGCCAGGGTCTCCTCTTTATCCAGGCAATGACTCCCACTAAACTCACGGGATTTCATTATCTTTGAGTCCTCTATCCCAAGCTCAATTTAAGCTAAAGATTCAAAACCAGAAAGAACTAAAGGGAGGTTTCTTTCCCTTGATGATTCTGGACCCAACGCTCAGATCCACACAGCCCCACCACTAAAGGATCCTCTGGAGGCACAGGGGCACTGCAGGAGGTTATTTATTATTTGGATGTGCTCGTTTTAAGGCACTTTTTGTTACAATTCTTTTGAAACAAGACGTTAAGCTATTTAAAATTGCACTGGAACTAGAATGTGAACCAATGGCTGGATATACTGAAAAAGAGCAGGGGGTGTGTTGTACCATAAGTGCACCATCAAATGACATTAATGGCTTCTAGCACACATGTGTAGACAAAGTATTCATTACAGAGTATCAGTGAGTCAATGGATAGCTATGTTTCTGTTTATTACAGACTTCCTGGGTAGTCTACAGAAGAGAACATTAATATTCCAATATATATGTGCCAAGACAAACAGTACATCAATTTTACATAGTATACATACATTAAATATTTTTTTATCATGCTTTATGATCTCATTCTAACATATGCTACTCAGGTTTGCTCACAGAAACATGAAAAAAGCATTATGTTATGAGCTACCCAGTCTCCTTCTATGACAGCTTTGCTACACAGTCCACAAATATTCAAAAATAGGAATTAAGTGAATCACATCTGCCAATTTCCTTTTTCTTATTTATTACTCCTGTGACTGACAAAGAATGGTTTACTGAAAAATAATTTAACTATTAAGAGTAAATGCAAAATATTTAGTATCCCCAAACCCCTGTAATCTGTGTTAGCTATTAAAATTTACATGCAATTATAGAGGGGGCGAATAATTGGTTCAACTCACATAAAAACTGAAAGGAACTATGACTATTGAAAAGGTCAATTTTATAGAAAGATAAATATTTCCCTCTCATTTTCTGAACTCTGTTTATTCTTTTTGCTAGTTACTGAAGAACTCTTGTTGCAACTGCTGCTAACTTTGGAACCATTTTTACAGAAAAATCCAACTTTTAATGACATCAGGCTGTTGTTAGGGAAGGTAACCTATGTTATACATTACCATTGTTTTTTATGAGTATTAAAAAGTCTGTTTATTTCAGAATAATAAGTTTATCAGTAACAAGAGGTCTCCGCAGAAGGAAGAAGAACATGAAGCCCAAGTGGAAAGGGAGCTCCAATGCAGGAAGCTTGCATTGAAAACAAGTAAAAAGTGATAAAGATCTATGAGATTTCACAGAATCACCGCCTCTCAGACATGAGCTCAGAGTCCTCAATGATCTATTCCCCTCCAAAGGCCGGGTAACACCAGAACGAGTGCTGAGGAAGCAACATTAGAGGGAAAGAAAGTGCTATGTGAATTCAAGGAACCCGGACATTTAAGGGCTGTGTATTCAACCCTGGTGGGTATTTCCAGTCTGTATCAAACTGTTTGTAGTCAATTTGTTCACCACATTCACCTGCAAATCAGGAACACCACTACTTTACTTCACTGGTAGGTTTTATTGTTGCATTACCTGCATGTTTGTAGCGCTCAGTTATCTGTTATAATGCGCCTCTTTATTTATGACAAATGACAAGGTTTAAGTGTGGTTGTACCCAGCAGGGTGAGGTACAAACACCTCAGGGCTACAGCTGTAGACACTCATTTTACAGATATATTAGTCTTAAAATTCCTATGTAAAAATAATATTGCTTAAGCCATCTTAAGTAAGTGGTTTTTAAATGTGTATATTTGAGACACACCAGTATTATCAAAGAAAGATTACGGAAGACAGGTAAGAAAATAAAACCAATCATGAATGTCCATGGAAGTGAGCACACTGCTGCACAAGGAAACACACAATCAACACACTGAAGTCCACACATGGCTCAGCAGAACCCCCAGCCCATGCCAAACATCCATCCCTAAGAAGCCACGCTGTGTCAACAGACAGCCCTGAGGTTAGGGGGAGGAAAGCACTCACTCCAAAGCTAAGATTATGTTTTCTAATCTTCTGGCTTTCCACGTGTCATCACCACAGAAGAACAAGTTCAGCCTTCTGAATCCAACCAACAGTTTTAACATTATCATTCCTGTTGGTTTTTTCCTTCCCTGAGGGGTTTTCTCCCAGAAAAACACTTGTTCAAGAACATATGTAACACACGGGAGAGTGACAGGCTGCCTATCAATTTTTACCACAATGGCTCATTTTGAAGATCTTTCTTCATCCTTCTTCCCCTACAGAAACACCATCTTTTACTGAAAGCCATTAGCGCTGGGTTTTGTGATCAGATCCCAGTTGTTTGCATGTTCTATGTGGGGCAATACAATCACTGAAATAAGTCCCAGCTGTAGAAACACAATGCTGTGCTGTTGCTAATGTGTGTGTTGTACTGATAATGAATGGTCGTCTATGCTTTAATCTGAATAAAGCTCCCAACTGCTCTGCCTCTCCTTGCCAAAAATTCCCCTTCCTCCTCCAGACTGTGGTTGCATTCCAATTACACTGCTGATTGGAATGAGCCTGCTTGGGGGAGGGAGAGGGAGGAAGGCAAATGAAGCCACACTCACGCCCCTCCTCGCCTTCACGGCTGCCCCTGGGACCCAGGAATTGCTCGGGTGTTTGAACCTAAGGCTGACATGATGTACTTTTCTCCGCAATGTACAAAACTCTTTGCAAATTCACTTATTTCTTTTAGAAAAGCCATTTGTGACAGGCAGACAGCACACGGTGCGCAGGTTCCAGCAGGATGGCTCAATACTTTAAACATTTTTAAACAAATTCCTACTGGTTTCTTCCATTGTTGGCACGCTCACAAGAAACTTATATTTTTCTGCTTGCATTCCCTCCTTGGACCTGCCTGAATTCCCACATGGGAAAATATAAAACAGGAGGTCTTCAACTATGTATTGAGCAAAGAGCTGTAAATAATGCTGTATGGATTTTGCAAATACAGCTGTTGAGGTAATAACTACCTCAATTAAGGTTTTAAAACAAAATTGTTTACCCTAACTATTCACATGAAGTTTTATTTTACAGTTAATCACTCTGAGGAGTTTTTTTTTAAGGTTCCATTTCCTTTGAAAGGTGCTTTTTCTGCAAATGAACAAAATGTGACAGAACATGACCGTAAAACTGAGAGTTTACTTTTGCTTAATGAAATTCCTGCATTTTTGAAGGTTGCAATGGATTGCTGTCAAGAGGGGACACACAAAGGCAGGTAAACCTAGCAAATACTGTATTTTACAGGTGCACAGGGGTTTGGAGTGAAGGTCTTGCAGCATGAAATGGGTCAGAACACAGCAGCTGACCATTATTCCAAGCAGACTGGAGCACGCTGGAAGGTTTCAGGTTGCACCCAGCAGTGCAGGGGGCTGCAGCTGTTCCTCCCCCAAAGCAGGTCCAGCACAGGGATACAAGGTAGAGCAAGAAGCTGAAGAGGCTTAACAGAAAATTAACTTCTGGGGAGACAGATTAGTTCAGTGCTGGCTCCTAGAGCTGCACAGACTGACCCTGCGGTCACGCCATGTGCAAACCTGCAGCAAAGGAAGTGCCACAGGCACAAGGCTGCAGAGCTGGGAGGATCAGCCAAGCTGCCCTTGCTGCAGTTGTGCTGGGGAAGTGCACCCCATACAACAAAATGCTACCCCAATGTTTTCATTTCAATGCAGACATATATTTTTTTCCTCCTGCCTCTGTTTGGCAGCTGCAGAAATTTATTTTATTAAAAACAAAATTAATTTTGCCACCAGTATACCAACATAACCAGTTAACACCCTTCAGGTTTTTAGAGACACAGTCATCTCCTTAAACATTCAGCTTTTCCATTTCCCAAAGCACACTCAAAACTGCAGAACTAAAACACAAAAAGCACTTCTCTCCTAAGTACACACACAATTACTTCCAGGCTGCTCTGTTTTACTTACTCCAGGCTGTTCCTTCTGGGTCCCACAAAGCAACAGAAATTCAGAATAACCCAATGAGTTCTAAACCAGAGTCAGTACGAAACACGTACACACAGAGAGAATGGTAGGATCATTATTTTCCCCAATTGTAAAATTCAGCATCACCCAAATCAATACTCCAAACTCCACCCTCTGCAGGGCCTGGTGGAGGCAGCACACAGAGCTGCAGGTGCCAGCACACGGGAGCCCAGTTCACCCAAGGACACGGGACAGGCTGATGCTGATTTCAGCCACACTCTGCTCAACGACAGCCAAGGCAACCACTCTCCCCCAGCTCTGGATCCCAGCTCTGCAGCAGGACAAACAGCCAGGTACATCCCAAACGCCATCCCTGGGCTGCTGCACCTGGGAATCCTCTCCTGGTGGGAATTAGGAGCTGCATCACACAATCCCTTCTGCTCCTGATGGGAGCCAGGGCAGCTGGGAAGGGATGGAGGCATCCTCAACAGGCACAGCTGCCTCCCAGCACACCTACAGCTTCCACTGGTAGGAAATTAATTTCTAATTCTCTTACAAACTTATAAATCTCGTTTAAATTGAATGCAAACTTAGAATCATGTACTAATTCTAACTCTTACTAAGAATAGGCATTAGAATAATTCAGAAGTATTAATGGATTTTTAAAGTGCTATTTAATACTAACATGTCAGGTTGCAGAAAAATATTCTGAGTGACATATAAAAGCATCACTGCTAGACTGATATCCAAACACAGCTTTAAAATAAACTCCATTAAAATATGCATTAGTATAAACATGGTACTAGAAAAGCACTTTTAACAAGAATTTCCTTTACTAATTGTTATAATTCTAAATTTTCCCATAAACACATTTCTGTAAGTTCAACACAAGCCAGATGTTAAATCCTTAATACACTACATGTAAAGTGAAACCCATTTCCAAGGATCACATACATTACAAGCATTGTCAGTTAGAAACCTGTGTCTCAACAACTCAGAATTTTTCCGTGGGACTAAACAAACAAACCCACAATAATCAGCAATATGCATATCTGGAAGTGACAAATGACCTAATAATGCAATGTAATTTAAACTACTGCAAAAGATGCCAGAACTTAACACAAAACCAGTCCATTTTCTGTTCAACTGACTCACTCTAAGTTCTCCACAAGAATTGCCTGTGCTGTGACTCAATTTAGAATTCCAGACCCATATAACTTGCACATAATGTAACTCATGGAGTTTAAAACTCCACATGAAAGCATCACACATTTATCAGAGAGAACAAAGATGCAATGCATCACTGGATAGAAACAGTTACACCAATAAATCATTCATCTCATGCAATAATAAAATTCTGGGAGAGAGTCTCCAAGGCTGTTTGAAATTCCCACAAGGGAAGGACGACACGAAGCGACTCCAGACTGCAGCAGTGACTCGTGGCCACGGCCAGATGGAGCCTGCCCAGATTTGCTATGTTTAGACTCCTGTTTTTACATCACGATGTCTACTTCACAGCATTGTTCCACTGTAAACAAAAGGCTTCCTTTTCCACTTCTCCTCCCTCACTCCACTCCAAGCCAAGAGTAAAACAAACCACAAACCCCCCAGCCCATTGAATTCCTCCTCGGTGCAGCTCCTGCATTCCCGTTTCCCAGCTCACGGAGCGATGGGCTCGCTGCCACACACGTCACCCACCCTATTCATGTGTGCACTGTGTTTGATACGCCTCTCAAGGGGTAAAGGAAAGAAATCATGCTGCCACTTCTGCAGTGAAGATAGCAGCCCTCCCTAGGCACTGCAAACCCTACCAGAAAGCTTTACAAGTCTCTTTCATGGAGATTCACATTCATTCAGGTTAAGTTCAGTAAGTAATTGGGTTTGGTTTGCCTTTTTTTTTTAGCTAGATACCAAATGTGTAAATTAAAGGTGAATGATACAAATAAACCATGCTCATAAGGGCTCTGTGTAAATGAGGGCTTCAGCCACAGCTCAGTGAGAAGGAAGCAGAAGTAACACGTGGGAAACTTAAAGAAAACAAAGGCTATTGGGAATATCTGCATTTCCTGGTTCAGGGTGGATGGAGCCTCTCAGACCAGCCAGGGTGTTTCCAATGCACAACTTTCATACACTATAAATTCCATTTCTCTTCTCCACCCTCCTCCAAAATGGCCTAATCATCCCACTTCACCCATTTTTCAACATCTGAAAATCCAACCACCACTGTACCATGGAGCTGTGGGACAGACACCACTTACAGAGACTCAAAACTGTGCTGTCACCTGGGGTGGGGGGAACAACACAGCTTTAAATTAAGAGCCATTTGAATGCTTTAAAGGAAAAAGCCAGCAAAGATCAATTTTCAGACAAATTTCAAAGTTATTCTTTCTGTTTCTCATATCGGTGACAAGTATAAAATCACATTCCAGTAAACAATATCAGGGTGGGAAATAGAAATCCATTAAAAAGAAGAAAGAATCCTGCAACTTTGCTCTTACGTCTCAATTATTTCTTACCTTCCTGCAATATTAAAAAAATAGTCCATAAAAAAAATCTTTAGAGTATCATTACCAGAATTAACTAATCTCAAACTGCAGAGGTGATTTTTATATCCAAGTGTGAGTGAAGTAAATACATATTGGAAAAAAATAGATTTTAAGAGCTCAAGCAAAGAAAAGGGGGTCACTCTTACCTCAAACTCTTAAAATTGTGCTAAAAATCTTACCTCAGTCCTTAAAGACTGCTTTATAATAAAATAACATACTTTATATATGTTAGTTTTTAACCCAAACAGAAGCAATTAACCTAAAATTATCAACTTGTAAAATACTTAAGGGACTACAGGATCATTCCTCTGATGGATAAATAAAAAAAGTACCATGGAAATTCACCCATCTATTTCCCAGTTTGTTTTGATAGGAACAGGAGTGGAGGGGAAAATTTAATGGGAGAAATAAATGAAGGAAAAATTTAATGGGAGAAATAAATGATAGCTCTGCCTGATGTATTTCATGCACTGTGCTGGGGACAAACCTGCCAGCAAGGAGCAGAGCCTTGGATTTGTTTCACTGCAGTAAAACTCTCCACCCTCTGAATGAGCTGTAGTAGAGGCAACAACAAAAGAAATCCATGATCTAATTACCAAGTGGACAAAAATGCCCTGAATTTTAAAAAGGGCTCAGACAAGAGGCACCTGCAGCTAAGTCAGGTTCCTGGGGTCAGGGATTGTGGGTCCCTGCCAGCGCTGTCAGGACGTGGCCACACGTGGGATTTCAACAGGAAATCTCCAAACTCTGTCTCTGCTGCAGACATGGTCCCTGGGGAACACCACTACTGCTGGGGCTTTGCTGGGAAGAGGAGAAAGGAAAAGAACCAGGAAAAAAAAAAAAAAAAAAAAAAAGAAAAGAAAGACCCCAAAACGACAGACATCATTTACCCTTCACAAGTAATTCCCATGCCACTCCAGCAAAATGCTGGACATACTGATTTTATCAGTACTACCAAAAGGATTGTCAGATGCTTTTTAAGAAATAATTCCTAACTCATGAGAAAAGCTCGGGCAACAACTTTTATTAGGGAGAAAAAAAGAATTCTGGCATTTCCAATATATGTTTAAGTATTTACAAAAAATAATCCTCTTAAAATAATGTTAAAGAGTTCAAGAGGGTCATGATTTTGATACTATCACTAGCAAAAATCATTAATTAAGCATCTGCCCTTAATCCAAACTCCTTGTTCAGCACAATTTTGTTGTATTACTACACCTATGTACTGACATTATATGGGGCAATACAGATGAGTAATGTACTCTTACATCCTCCTGCATTATCATCAATATCCACAACTTCAGACTTTCTGTCTCCTTCATAATATGTAGATCCTGCCTCTTTCTTATTTAGTACAGTTGGAATATTCAAGCACAATATCCTTATATTCACCTTTTTTTTTGGAAAATTTGTTTTAGTGGAAAGCTTTCAGCTCTGCAACTTGCCTCTTTCTCTTTGGATCTTGTCAGTTTGGTTTCTGCCAAAAATACAGCAAGGTCAGCAGGAAGGTGTGGGGACTACACACACACCTTTACCTGGTCATGCCTCTGATGATGGAATTCTGTCTGTACCTGCAGAAATGCAACATCATCTAAATCAGGAAAACTCTTGCACACATGGAAAAGCAAGACAATGTCACCATTCAAACATCATCAAAACTCTCCTGTAGCTCAGTCCAGTCTTATCCCCCCCCACACCCATGAAGCCTCATGTCCAGGAGATTATTACATCATTAGCCTATAGCTGAATAAACTGAATAAGTTATTGCAGTCCTTTAGTATGGACAGATTCAGTTTGGTTCCTCTGTTTAAACAGATGTGTCCTACAGAACAAATCCAAACAGTTTAAGAAGCTGCTGCTGTTGAAGAGAGATGAGCTAACTGAATGAGCAATCTTATTTATTTTTATTGAAGTAAAGCAACTTACAGGAAAGCCTTGGTTTTGTTTTACTTTGGTTTTATACAAGTTGCTTAAATTATTTACTCAAATCAGTACAATTTACATAATACTGTAAGAAATAATATAAAAGGGAATTTAAAGAAACAGAACACCAAGAGATTCAGATGAAATAGCTCACCAGTGCATGGAAATGAAGGATCTATTGCCATGCCATTTCAACTACATCTTCAGAAACCTTTTGGGAAGATGCAATGCTCAAGAAGTAAAAGTACAAGAATTTTTTTGAGAAAGAAGAACACAGAGTAAAAGACATTAAGCAGGGTAGAGTGAAGATTAAGAAAGATAATGGGGAGGAGCTGAGACTGAAAAGAGTGTAAGGTGACTACATGAATGCAAAAAGTGTAACCTTGTGCATCAACACTCCTAGCAGTTCAGCAAATGGATAAAAACCCAGGAAAATATCCCCAACAAGTTCAAGAACATGTCATTACAGAAGGCAGAATGGCATCCAAGTATTTCCAAGGACCTCACACCAGTTAAGGGACATGATGGGGATTCTGAGGGGACACAGGAATGGAAAAGCCTCATTTCCCTGCAGCCTTTCACTCCAGAACCCTGAACCTCCTGCAGTTCTGCTCACAAAGTGTTACACTGAACAACTTCTGATTTCTCCCATTTCTTACCTGGCTGCACAAGCAAGGTAAGAGCAGACCAAGTTTCCCAGAGGAATCTTTACATGCATTTCCTGACCACACTGCTCCTTGGACATCTCAGCTGCTAATTGAGTGCTATCCCAGGGCACCCAAACAGAATTATTTGCTAAACAAATATATTAACTTTCCAAGTACAATGTTATTTCCTCTCACAACCATCTTCTGACATCTCAATTATTTAATACTAAACACCTTCCAATTACCTAATTCCTTTAGTTTCTCTATAATTTCTGTATCTTGGAGCCAATATGACAATTTATAATTGTATATAATAAATAAGATATTATAATAATAAATTAATTATAAATACCTGATCAGTTCGAAGGAGACAAAGAGGGCACAGGCTTTTTCCCTTTTACATTGCTTCATCCAACTTTGTAAACTGTACCTCCTTTCTGCATTAACTAATTTTAAAATTCATAAATGTATTTCCTGTTCATCTTTCAGCATTTTAGACTATGAATGGCACTGTAAATGTTAAAGTGATGCAAGTTTTTAAAATACTAAAAATCAAAATGCAGTGATCGATAATGTCCTACATTAAACTACATCTCCAGCTAATCATGTATTTTCACTAAATAAAAGCAAATAAACTGCAGTAAATAATTTCAGGGAGCTGTGCCTGCACTCCTGGTGCTCACTAAAAGGTGCTGTTGCTGGAGGGTCACAGGACAGGAATGCTTTTTAGGATACACACAAACATTTTGTCCTTTAGCTAAAAATAAAAAAAAAATACCTAAACACATTCAAAGTTCCAAAAGAGAGATTAGAAGAAACAAATGAGTCTCACAGATTTTGCTCCTGAATACAGAGTGTTCTTCAGGAGACAATAAAAACCCCGGGCTTGGAGAAGATAAAGTGTTAATCACATATTTGGTGGTTTATGAGCCAAAGCAGTCTGAGGTTTAAACTGCTTCTGCTCAGTGCTCATCCCATTCAGAGACGATGAATCATTTCCCATTTGGCAGCACTTCTGCCTACAAGGCTTGTCTTCTGTGAGATTTCTCCTGTAGCCTTGTAATAGATTTGCTAATTTGGTACACCTGACTTTGAGCACAGGCTATTGTTGCCAGCTGTCAGACTAGACCTCGTCCTGTTTATCAGACACATCTCCAGCAGCCCCGGCCACAGAAACACAGCGCTGCTCACTAATCCCGGGCACTAAATTACTTTCTAATATCCTTGTTTTTCTTACTCTGCCAAAATACCAACACATCACAGATTTAAAGCAATAGCAAAATCAATTTATCCTCAGCAGCTGGGCTCATACCAGTTGATCCAATAATCACTTTTTAAAGTCATTTTTACTGTTCTAGTCATTCTGCCCATGAATTTCTGAGTTCCAGCAGTACAGGTTTGATTGTTTTACACAAAGGTAACATAAGCTCACAGGGAGTGTATTCTAGTTTTTTAGGCAGGACTCCACAACTTCTTGAAAGATAAATCAGAGCAAAACAAAGTTTTCAATGCCTTACACATTCTGAAACATTTCCCCATTTCCCCCAGAGCTTTGTGCATGCAAAAGACAGTGCATTACTTGCTGTTTATAAATATTTGTGTGGACAGAAGCTCAGGGTAGGGGCAACAGAGAAAACACAGGGCGAGTTGGGTGGGTTTTGCTGTTTTGGGTGTTTTTTGTGGTTTGGTGTTTTTTTGGTTTTGTTTTTTTTTTTTTTTTTTAACTTCCCTACAGTGAAACATATGGAAAAACAATTTGTGTATGATATTGTTATGCCTAAACAAAATCTACCAGAACTTAATCCTTTACATTCCAGATGACATAAATCAGTTATACACACAAAATGCAGCCCTGGTCTGTACAGGTTTCACACAGAGCGCTCACAGCAACACATGCCCACAGAGTAGATGCTCTTTTGATACTCTTCTAAATATTTTAAACCTCAGTATAGAGAATGCACATTCAGCTAACAAAAAACACTGAGTATTGATGTTGCTGTCTCAGGGGGCTGTGGAGCCACTTACTCATCTCTATCATTAAATCTGGCTGCTGAATTCATGCTGAGCAGTCAAGGAAATGCACCTGGACTCTTCCACCTGGGACTGACTTGAAAGGCCAGACAGAAACTGTGATTCAACACCCAAAGACCATTTACCATGAGCAGCTTCCACACCACCCTGTGGTTTCCTTCTGCTGTACCTGTCACCAAAATGAAATTTCATTTGCCTTGGAGCATAGCAGAGAATCCCCTCTGACCCTTCTCTCATGACAAAATCCATCCAACACCACTGCAAACACCCTGAACCTGCCAAGGGATCACAGTCTGGGAGCTCAGCTGCTCTGCCAGCAGAGAAACCTGGGAAAGAGAACAAAATCTTGGGATTTTAGGAAATGGAGGTGAAGTAGAGCAAACAACAGACTCAAGAAACATAATTACTCCATTACCTTGCAATAGCTACACAACCAGTCTAGTCCCATGTAAAGCTGATGTTCTTGCAAGTCAAAACACCTGTGTCTGTATATATATATTAAAATATATAAAATATTAAAATATATAATATATAAAATAAATATAATATATATATAATATATTATATAATCTATAGTGTATATATTTTATATATATACTATAGATTATACAGTATATATAGGTTTTTATATATATACACCTATATATATAGATATATATATACAAATAGGTTTATATCTATAGGTTTATATATATATAGGTTTATATACATATACCTGTGTATATATATAAAGGTTTTTCTTTGTAACATTTGACATGATGAATCAGATACTGCATTTCAAGTATTATTCATCTGTACAACTTAAGCTAGCCCTGAGGAACTATTAAAGAAAAATATTTGCCAGGAAAAAATAACCTAGAATATATGATTCATTCATTTCTGAAACAATAAAATGGGTCACTATAACAAAAATAACTATATTGTAAATACTTCAATTAAAACGTAAAAAAACCTCTAGCCAAATACAATGAAGAAAGCATGCCCTCAGAATAAAAACAAACCACTAAATGTGCACATGTGTGCAAATAACAAAACATCTTGCTGGAAAAAGGTAATTTTATGAAATGCAGTTAACACCATATCTGATGTAAATGGTTCTCTGTTTTTCAGGGATTTCATAGTCTTAGAACAAAGACACATCCCAACTCTCAAACATAACTATTCTCCTAATAAGCTGATAAATAGATATTTATTTCAGCAGAAAGTGATGCATGTAGTGTACACCTAAAAACCAAACATATCCTGAACATCCCCCTAGGAAGCAGACAAGGCTATGACTGACCTGAAATCATGATAAAAGGGATCAGCTGAACAAAATCATGCATTTAATAACTTTATAACTGTCCAAAGCACAAAGAGGTGTGAAAATGAACAGATTTAGGCAAAGAAGTCCCACAGGAGCAGAGTTTGTTTCAGACTAGTGTCAAACATTGGGGGAAAAGTGAACCACTGTTATGCATCAACAAATAACTGTACAATATGAAAACAGTCTGAAAACTTCATTTTTCTTCATAGTTAGACAATACTCAGTTTACTTAAAATGAAACCTTGCAGTTTCACATTTTATCAGTTTGTTCATTTTTAGTTTTCTAAAAGAAAATAACCACCCACCTGAATGCACCCATAACTTCTCTCTCTGTCTAGCTTCAACCTGCACATCTGCCTGTCTCTTGCTGGAGATACACCTGCCCAGAACAGGTGATTTCTGGTTTGTTCCTGCACTGCTCAAACTCTTTTGCAGGCTCCTTTGTGTGTGTTTCATACACACAAAAGTGGTGTGAGTCAAAGTGGTTCACAACACTGGCAACTCAGTGCAAACAGAGCACAGGGCACTAAATCAAGCCCCTGGCACTGGAAGATGCTCTGGTGCAAATCCAGTGGGGATAAACCGTAAAATTAAATTTAAAATTAAGCTGTAAATTAAATTGCCCTCTTCTATACAGAAATATTCACAAAGAATGCAAGATCCATCCCAGTGTACAAATGACGACTGCCATAGCTCATAGCTTCTCTGTCTGCTTGATATTTAACATATTAACATTGACTCTAACTAAAAAAGTTCAAATCTTTCATACTATGAACTCCTCAGCAGCAGGTAACACTTCTCTGAAAACTTGTAACTTCTGGAGTTGCATTAATTGTAACTCCAGAACTCTTGTGAAAATACAGCACATAAATGAGCCAAGGAAACTTAAAAACTACATAATTCAGTTATAATTAACAGCAAGATTTCTGACCCTTTTAAAGTAAGAAAATATCAGCATTAATGAAGTGACCAAGATATTCTCACAATCAAGGGTCTTTTAAAAAATAAGTCTCAAGTTTGCTAAAAGCTGAAGAATTCCTTTTGTTCTACACATAAGGAGTAACCCTGATCTTATCTGCAAGGCTTTTTAGAATTATGTTCTGAATCATGGCCACTCAGAAGCCAGCCCTTCATTCCGTTTCTTCTATATAGGATCAAGGTGGTGGACATGTGAAGCAAAGGAACAGATGGGAGAAATTTTGGAGTGGGTGTTTTTTCCTGTTTGTTTTTTAAACTTCTGGCCTCTTTCCAAATGTAACCACTCATATTCTTTGCATGTTATGCATCTTGAGCTCTTATAAAGCCCCCCTGCTGTAGATGACCCCTTCTTCCCAATAGAACAGATCACCAGCAGAACATCACATGGGCACAAACAGCATTCCCTGGACAGAAAGCCAAGTGTTGAAAGGGCTGGAACAGACTCTGGGCTCCCTCTGTGACCCTGTGTCACATCCAGAGCTGCAGCACTAGAGCCCAGGTACCAACAGATCCCCAGCCTCAAAATCAGACTCCAAAATCCTCCCATTTACCCAGACAGCTCCTTGTTCAGGTCACTCCCTTCTCCCTCCTCCCTCATGCAGCTTTTGTGCCCTGTGCATTCCAGGCAGTGCCTCTGTCCACCCCAGGAGCTCACTGAGCTCAGCTTTAGGAGACAGAGCTCAGCTCCTCACTAAAGCTGCCCAAGCCTTACCTGGCTGATCCAGCCCCACCTGCCATCACCGTGTCCCTGTGTGACAGAGCCTCTGCCCCAGAATAAAGCATTCACAAGAACAAAGCTTTTCTACATGATGTGCAATGTATTTTTAATCTTTTAATCCTTTTTGAAACTGGTTGAAGTTTAGCAGAATCTTCCCAAAATAAATGTGGTCTGATGTAGCTCCTCAGCATGACAAATGTCCGTGTTAGCTAGCAGCACTGAGCAGTGCTGATAATGGCAAGGGCTGACTGCAGCTGGCATTGTTAGTTCCAGCTTGGTATTCCAAGTTCAGCCAGAGTTATAAATTCCACTGATGGAAGTAAAAGGCCAAGATGTTCAGACAGACAAAGCAATTCCATGTTCAAATGACACAAAGTAGAAGCAAGTGTGGGCCCCAGAGCTCCCAGTCCCCACAGTGCTGAAGGGACAAGGAGCAATCCAAGGGTCAGGGTGACCAGGGACAATTTTCCTGTCCTGCAATGACAAGGGTGGGAGCAGGACAAGTGCATCTCCAGACATGGACCACACTGCAAAGAACTGTTGAAATGTGGACAATGAGGTTACTAAATTCCAATAAACTTATGAAAAATAGAAAGCTTTTGAATGGGTCCAAAGTCCTGCCCAGTGTAGATGAAGTTACATTATGCTGATACACAGGAAATAGCTGACTGATTCTACAGGATGAACAATTCACCAGAGGAAAGGAACTTTCAGGAAAAATGATAAATATTGTAATGAGGAAATCCGAGGCACGTATTCACAATGCCACATTCACATCTCACAAATGAACAGAAATTTCTTCATGATCCTCTGGCCACAGAAGCAAGTGAGACACAGACAAATATAAATACATAGGACCTCCCCCAGGCAGAATAACCTCTTGCTGTTTGGGAGGGGAACCAAGAACTTTACTGTCTATCCTGGTAGATGAGACTACAGAAGTTTTAACCTCCTTTTACCCCCCTCATAACAGCTACTGAGAGAACATTGTGAACTGTGGGAACTGCTTGAGGAAGGGAGAGAAGACTTCACAAATATTTTATGACAAGCCAGGCACGACGCACGTACTACTGAAAATTACTCTAAGTCATTTTTTCCTTAAAGGCCTTCTCTTTTCCTGCTGCAGAAGAAAGCAGAAGCCAACATTTTAAATCATCTTTCAACCCAGCTCTTAAGAAGAAATCCCAAACATGAAGGATGTTCACAAAAGGGCCACAGGGTTACATGACAGCATAACTTCAGCATAAATCTTGTCCCCTCACATTAGTACAATCACAAAGATTTAAAACCTTTAACTTTTAAACAAAAAGCTGATATCCAACTATTGAGGCAAATTGGAATTATTGCATAGCACCTGGAATTTGCTTCTGTAAGAAACCAAGGGCACTTTTCCTGTGCAGCAGCATTAATAAGCTTGAACAGAAGACAACAGCAGTTTTTCCCCATTCCAACATCTCTGACCAAGAGTTTATTATAACTATGTGAGAGACATATATATATCTCTCTATATCACATATATACATTTGAAGACTGTTCACCAGCACCCTGTGCTTCACCAAGCATCCAGAATTGCTAGTCAGACATTTAGAAATGCCACATATACAACCCACTGGAAATTATGAAAGATGGCACAAAATTTTGTTACCATTCTTCACAAGCTTCAATTAGCAAAAACCTTCTGCAAAATCAGTATAAAGCATTTTAGAACTTTCTACTACAATTCCCTAAATAAAAGCCCTAGAAAATTTCTGCTTTTTCATGCATTATGCCCTTCTTTAAGTGTGGGCAATTTCTGTGCCATACACAGTGCACTCAGGCTTAAAGAAGGCATCATTTTTAATTAGTACTGCTGAGCAAGTGCTCTCCAGAAGATGTGAGGATGAGGTGCTTCACATCTATTTCAATGAGCAATGGGTATTTTGTTTCCTTTAAAATACATGTATTTGTATTATCAGGGTGAAGAGAAATGCTCAGTATCTTCAGATTTCCACACTGGCAGTGCAATCATTGAATCATTACAGCCTGGCTCAGAGCTCGACTCCTGTACATTTCTTTACATTTTAGCCCAAGCACAGGAACCCACATTTGTTTTCTGCTTCCACTATAAAGTGACACAAAACCTGGGAAACTCACAGTCCCTTCACACCCCTTTGTCACCTCTTGAACAACTGTACCCCACTCTGTCCTGTTTCACCTCCACAAATGACCCCTTCTGCCTCTGCATGGCACCACCTACACCAGCTCTATCCTTTGAAATTTCTTATATCATACCACCCTTTACAAATTAAGACAGAAGAACTTACTCTGCTGCTAAACAAAAGAGGACACCTAAATATTACTACAACTAAGCACAATGCTATTACTCATCTAGTCCTGCACAGTCTTCTATACAGAGCTATAAACTATTTTATAATCCACCAGGGAAAATAATTGGAAGAACTTCTTCTCTGAAAATAAATATTTATACATATTATAAATAAATAATTTCAGAAGAAGGTGAACATTTTCTGTTAAGAGTCAAATTGAAGGACTATTTGCCATAAGGATAGCCAAATGCTTGGTAAAATAAATGCCATGAATTTCTAATCCCAGGCAGTTAAGCATGAATGTAATTCTATGAATTTTATTCAGACATGTTTGGTTCCTTTGCACGCTTAAGGATTTTTATTTAAATTTTTTTTAACTAGCCATGTCCATAAACATCTAACCCAGCTACATCTTTCCTACCTCACCAGTAATAAAATTAATTTTTGTACATTTTACATTTTTTGCCTAAAAAATACCTGCATTTATTATTAGATTGCCTTTTATTAAGGTGAACAACAAATTACTAAGTACTCTCCATCTACTTTCCTCATGTACTACGATATGCACAAAGCAGGAGCTTTATCATACATAATTTTAGAAGTGTACAGCCCAGTCTTTGTCTGTATTAGAAAGAAATCTTTAGGTTGACCCAAGTTCAGAAAATGCCTCCAAATATTGCCAACACAGATTCCACCTCCAGTTAAATACAAGCACAACTGCATCTATAATTGAATTTATGTATGCATCTATATATAAACTCCAAATCAAATGGTTAGCATGTTAAATAGAAACATCATGACAGATATAATTAGTTATTACTCCATTTAACTCCATCAGTAATGTTAAAATCTGGGTCAAGGCAGAATGAAAATGCCACCAAGAGCCTGCTGGTCTGTGAACCTGCCTGGAGCCAGCACTCATTTACACATCAACCCACCACAGTCCTCTACAGCCAGAGAAACAAGGGGATGCCAAGAGATGGACATAATGTGGATATATTCCTCAGCTCACCCATCTGACAGCACAGGATGGAGCAGAGGGACATGTGCATCCCCAAAACTGGTGCTGTGGGTTGGAAAGCTTTGCTATGGCATTGTCACTGCTGTGTTTGTGGCAGGATGGCATCACACATGCTGATTTAAGCATCAGTGGCACAATGTGGGTACACAGTTTTACTGTGACCTGTACATTACACAGCCTGGACATTCTCAGCATATTTGAAACAACTCAAATGAATTGTTACAGAAAGGAAGCACTGAAGCTGTTCCACTGACAATCCCACAGCCATGGAGTGACTCTCCCTTTCTCCAAGAAAACAAGTCTTGTAACTTGGGTTAAATATGCACTGGCCAAGAGTCACTCCACAAAATCACCAACAGGATACAGCCACAGAAACTCACATACTGCTACTTTTTCTTTCACTTTCAGAATTTTGTAAATGTGAATAACACTTCATCAAAAGCAGTATGAGTTACTCATTTCTGGGGATATCAGCCCTCTGGTCTGATCTGCCTAAGCAATAGCAAGAAAAAGTATTTTGAAGTGGAAAAAAAGCAATTCCCAAGAGTCTGCAGGATGCTAAAGTACAGCTGATAGTGTGTTGTTGTTATCTTATTGTATTTCATATTTCTAGAGTCCCATACTCTTGTTACTTCAAGTCCATACCTTCTAGCTGGTTTTCTACCACGTAGCTCTTCTCTGCTGTGCAGTTCCTCATGGCTTCACAGGGGCTCCTCCTGGGCTCTCAACCCACCCCCTTTTATCCCAGTTATCTTTGCAAGCCACAGCTGCTGCCCAACTAAGGACTTCACAGCTGTGGCTCATTTGGAATAACTAGGACCCACTTATCCAACACACAGATTTTGTAGGGACTCTCACTACAACAGTGCACACAAATACGGCACATGAGCAATAACTGAACACAAATCACCCCAAGTGCACAGTCTCAGAAGGCCCAAAACAGAACCATCTTTGCTGTGGATTTAAACTCAAAAGAAACAATGTTCATGGGCAGAATGTCAAAAGATAGTGGATCTAAATCCCAGCTTTACTTGGTTTATCCTTTTTATGATCTTCAGCTTGTCTATTCTCTATCCTGTATCAGTCTCACCCTTAACCTCAGATGATAATGCTCAGCCAGTTTTGTCCTGAGCTTTGTTATCAACAAAGACTTCTTCCAAGTTACAAGCAATCTTATTTATGCTTTCACTGGAAGTACTCAAAGATGAAGTAGTAAGAAAAAATCAACAATTTGCTTCCTTGAATATATTACTGACAAACGTCCCTCAAGATCCTGATCCTGTTCCCCAAACAGGGATGTGCTTTGCTGACAGCAGGCACACACAGCAGCTCCAGCACTGAGGCGAATCCTCCCAGCTCTCAGGAGTCATGGGATGATCTCAGCCCTGCACGTGTGATGGGCATTTACATTTTATACATTAAAGCAGGCACACAACAGCCAGGGCAGGAATGCACTCGTGCCTCTCAGCCAAGTCAGAAGCCAGCTCACGTCACTGTTGTGAGGAGAGCAGGGAAGACACCCAAAGAAATCGTCCACCCTCTTCTAAAGGCTGCAAGGAAGGTCTGGCCCAGGGGTGAGATGTCATTCCAAGTAAGATGGCAAAGCAAGGAAGCACTTCAAAGGCCATGAGATAAACCAGAACAAAACACTAAAAGCTGTCTTCTTTCAGGGATCTACCCATTCACCTTAAAGACACAAAGACAAAATGTTTTCATCTGGGGCCTGATCAGATTTTTCATTGTGATTAACAAAGAAAACAGAAAATAATTTGTCACCACTAGATGAGATTCTCAGCTTTGTACAGCCACACAGACAGACATTACAGTACAGTGTAAACTCTTCAAACTTCACTGAAAACTAAAATTCTAAATATTACTTGCTAATATTCCACCCCCAGGATTACTTTTATTGTTTTTCCCGGTGATAGCTTTAATTTTTTTAAACATTACCATTAGGACTGCCTGCACATTTCCCATATGTCTCCTACACATGTAAATCCCTGCCAGCTTCTTTGTGATGCTGTGCTGATTGTACAGCCACAGGTGAATAGTGGGATTTTAACTGAATTGCAATCTTTTAACTGAACCCTCCCTGTAACTGTTTCCCTACTGCAATTTCCTCCCCCAAATCCCTTCTGATCTTTGTTTTCCTTGCCATGATACCCCATTATGTACTCTTGAACACAGACATATAATTTTATACCCAGATGAATAAAACTTTGTCGTACAAGCTGAATTCATAGAAACAAACAGCTGAAACTGCTCCATACAGCTGCTCAGTTGTTTATTACAATTCTTTGGCATCTGTATGATCCACAACTGATTTATATGTATATAAATATCTATAACTGTACACTGTGTATAGAAGAAAGGATATATTTACACACACACTTCATACTTTGATGAAAATACTGAGGGCCAAGCAGCCATCAGTCCCTGCACATCTGATCAGACACATGTCTATTGACTTTGTTATGACTGCACCAGCTTAATCCACCGACTATGTAATTTATTGATTGGGATTTCTTAATGACACATGGCTTACAAAAACCAGTACTTAAGTCAAATATACCCTCCATGAAGGAACCCCATTGTTTTATTGCTGACCAAAGCCTATCTAACTACAGGTTGCTGGTGGGAGAGGCAGCCCTGCCCTCTTTGCAGCTCCTTCTCTGTATCCCTCCTCTTCAATACAAAAACCATTTTTTTTCCTGGTAGGATTAGCTTTCAGCTTATCCCAGAGCTACACAGTTGCTGGAGTCAACACAAGGGAGGGCCCAGAAAGTGAAGCCAGGGACTACAAAGAGAAAAAAGAAAAGCACTCAGATTCTAAACTGACCTAAAATGGCACTACAATTTCAGTCAACTATGAAACCACTGCCTTGCTACATACAAATACAGGGAGCTCCTCTATCAATGCACTGATCAATGATAAAGTACAATACAAATATAGGGAGCTCAGATGTCCCACAGTGAAGCTCTCAAATCCATAAAGTACAGTCCTGCTTCCACCACCACTGCTGGAAAATTGAGGATTCAGGTAAAGCACTGTCTCAACTGGATTAATTTAAAACTTTGATTTATCCACTGCAAAAACCAGATGTGAACATTCCACATTATTTTACAAAGCTCAGGAATATTCTGGCTTTTTATAAATAAAGGATGTTTTGCAAGAAATATCATTAGCATTACAACCAGAGTTTCCATGGTCTGGTAAAACAGCAGCACTTTCTCCTCCAACACTGAAAGTTCCCAGTGCAGTCCCACCTTTGTACTGGGAGGGCTGAATGGACAGTAAAGCAGCAAGAGAGAAGAGAGAGGGGCAGCACATGAGATGCTGATCCATTTTCCACAACACAACACCCAGTGCTTTTATTTCTCTAATCAGCAAACCCTGCAGGAAAGCTGGAAGCAGTAAGAAGGAGGAAAAACAAATCCAACAACTCTTCAGGCCTACGTCTGATTCTGTACCAGCAAAACTCTTCCAGCTCATTCCAGTTTTACCATGGGATATTTATCACCACTTTTTCCAGCCCAGTGTAACTGGGTTTTGTGGCTATGGAAGTGTCCTTACTTGTTAATAATTCAGAGACAAACACTACCTGCAAAACATGAACTAAATAAACTTCTGCACTGAACCTTTATTCAAATGCTCACAGAGTTTTGAGGACTTCAAACTGATTTTGGAAAGTATCTCCTTGATAAAAACACCTTATAGGCTTCAGAGAGCTGTCATTGATCTCCTAAGTGAAAGCAGCCACATGTGGCTATTTTAACATTAGAAAATTCACATAGTAGGATATAAAATATTTACTGAAAACAATGGTAATTTCTCAGTTTTCTGAAGAATAAAAGATCAACACAATTCAACAATGGGGTGCACAAAATCAGCATGTTCTGACTGACAGTGTAGTGTATTTACAAATCCACACATTCAACACAACACTGAGAAAAATCACACTAGGAATGGAAGGGGATGATTGCACTTGCAGCTTTTGTAGAATTTTAATGTACTCAGGATAGGACCAGATCAAATGCTGGTAAATATGTGAGAGTCAAAGAAGCTTTCCTTACACTTCCTTGGACATTGTTATTACAAGCTGCTAAGATAAATTTTGCAGAAGACTAGTGCAATTCTAGACTTTAGCTAATTTAAATTACACTGCCTATATTTTAATCAGAAACAAGGATTTACACCTCCTGCTAGAAGCATCATCAGAAGCCATGACCCTCAGATTTTAACAATTATCCAGAGATTTTTTTTAAACCCAGGATTATGTGAACTGTATCAACATAGGTATCACTAAACACTCAAGTGATATTTGCAACAAACAGCCAAACCTTTGCAAAAGAATAACCTTTTGTAAGAAATGTATCACACAGATGCACTGTAAACTAAATAAAAACTTACTAGAAGTATGCCACCGCTGTGGCCTGTCTCTGTTGTGGAACCCAGACCTAAATAAACTGTTAAACACTTAGTGTAAAGGTATGCCAAACATTTCTCAGAACTTTCTTAAGGTCTCAACAAAGAGTCAACCTTTTTTGCAAAATGAGGCCTAGGTTAAATATTTTATTTGGCTCCTCAAGATGGACTGAGAAGTTGGGCACTAGCTCCAGATCAGTTCTTGGACTCACATCAAACATTACCCTGTCATTTATCCAGTCAGTCAAAACAATGTTTTCCATCTAAACCTTTAATGTTTATGTCCTGAAAAACTGCTAATTGAATCCAGTTCTTGAAATCCATTTTTTAATCTATACCATCTAATTTAGAGATACTGAACAGAAAAGATAAGCGTTGAACAATGATTGCAGAATTAATCCCATAAACATTCAAGCCAAACAGAAGACTGCTAGTTTCATAGAGCCAAAGAAAATTAAGATTAAATAGCATTTGTCAGTTTGAGAATAAACTTTTAAAAACACTGGATATACAGATTCTTTTAATTCCAAACAGTTTTAGAACTCAAGAGCCCTCCAACTGCTTTTCCAATCAAAAAGGGTAATCAAAACCACACAGATCACTTAAAACCATTCCTAGGCAAGAAATGACAACATGTCAGCTGAATTAATAAAATTCATTGTTTTCCTTAAACATGTAAAGCTTCCTTACAACAAATGACCCTACGTGAAACAGCTTCCCATTAGCTAAAGAGAAAATACCTCAAGCTGCTCAGCTGGAGACACAGGCCAACGTTTCCTATAAGCTTCCAATAACAGAACTGCTCCTCAGTGCCTGCCAGAGCTGCTAACCCTGGAACAGTCCTAAAAAGACAATTTTGCCTTCATCCCATGCTCTGCACATTCCCTTCCTAAAATACAAGATTCCAAGAACACCCAAAACCATTCCTTGGGGTTGTACCTGCTGCATTTGGGGGCTGGCCACAGTGAGTAAAAGCACAGCCTGCTTCTGGTCACAATCACACTCCCCTCAACACACCGAGATTGTCACAGACACAGTTTCCATATACGCTTAATCCTCAATAAAAATAAAATATGAAACGAATTCGAACACAAAACACAGAGGTGAGAAAGACAACTCTCCAGACAGTATTTTCCATGCTTTTAAATAAGGCTACAGACCATTTGTAATGTTTCAAAGATAAGCAAGTCTGAGCACTCACTGCTCAGGGAAAGAAAGTATTAAAGCAATAACCTGAGGAGAAAGCTACAAAACACTCGGTAAAAACAAGGCAGCACTGTTCCATGCAGCAGCAGCTATGCTCATTTTAGGAGTTTTATTTCCAAGTGCAATATAGAGACACTCACAAATCTCCATGTAAACTAGATTACAAATCTAGTCTGAGTAATTCCAAAGTAAAACATAAGCAGATACATTTTACTATTCCTGTGAAAATAACATACTTGGAAAAATCAGTATGAAAACACCTCTCTTTATTAGGCATTAAACTGGAGATATTGCTCACACACCTAAGGTAAATATAACAACTCTTAATATTTTAAAAAATATTTCTTTTGCAGGCTGCTTAGCTAGACTATATAAAGATGGATATTTACAGTGAAAATCTATACTCCTGTAATTGCTTACCTTCGTGTACTGATGCTTCAGGACACACAGTATCATTTATGTGCTGTAGAACTTAACAATACTTTGAAGAAAAGAGCTAGATCCAAGTGTCCTGAATTTTTTTAAAGAAAGCTCCAGCAGAATTTCTAGTATTTTTTCCTCTAAACCTGTTTATCTGGGATTTTATATGGAAAAGGGCATAATTTTAAGTATTTAAGACCAGATTCTTTTTCTTCCCAGCATGCAGGTGAACCGTTTTAATGGTATTTTAAAATACCAGAGGTCAAGTGGTCTGGAGGAGGGCAGGACAAGGCACTTCACCCAAGAACTGAACAATCATAGAAACACAGAATATGCTGAGTTGGAAGGGACCCACCAGGATGATCGGGTCCAGCTCCTGGCCCTGCACAGGACACCCCAAAATCCCTCCCTGTCCCTGAGAATGGGACCAAAGGCTCCCGGAGCCCTGCCAGCCTTGGGGCTCTGACCACTGCCCTGGGAGCCTCTCCAGTGCCCAACAGTCTTAGCTGAGGAAATCGCTTTAGAACCCCGACAAAACAACAACAATAAACAAACAAAGAGATCAAAACAAAGAGTGTGGCAGTTTCTTTCGAGTTTACACCGAGAAAACGAAAGGAAAATAAACGGCAAAGTTGGGGTGCGGTGGCTGAAGTTCGCCCAGGCGGCTGCGGGCCCCGGGCCGGGCGGGCGGCGGAGCCCGGACACGCCGAGCCGGGGCCGAGGGGAACCGAGCGGAGGAAAACCGAGTGCAGGGAAACCTCGTCCTCCCCTTCCCTGCGAGGCCTCAGGGGCCGCTTCGGCCCCAGGTTCAACCTCAACGACACCCGGAGGAGCCGCTCCCGCCCCCCGGCCGCGCTGGCCCCGCGCCCCCGGCCCAGCCTCACCTGTCAGCCGCAGCTTGACGGGCCCGTTCCGCCGGGCCCCCGGGTTGGACATGGCCTCGGCCGGGGCTCCCCCGCCGCTGCTCCGCCAAGGGCTCGGGGGAGGCGCGAATGGAGCCGAGCCGGGCGCTCAGGGCAGCGGCGGCCGCCGAAGGAGGAGGAGAAGGAGGAGAGGCCCGGATGTGCCCAGCGTCGCCATGAGCGGGGCCGGGGCCGCGGAGGAGGAGCGGAGCCTTCCCCGCTTCCCTCCGCTTCCCCGCCCCCGGGCCCGAGCACAACAAAGCCGGGACGGAGCCGCACGGACGGACGGGCTGGCGGCGAGCTCGGCTTCTCTGCTCTCCCTCCGTCCCTCCCTCCTGCCCCGGGGAGGCCCTGCCCGCCCTCCGCGCCCCGCCTCGGGTCAGCCTGGGGGGGGAACGGCGTCAGGTGGCGGCGGAGGCCGGGAGCTGCCGGCCAGGGAGGAATGGCCGTGTCCTGGGAGGGCTGGGGAAGGATGGGGGAATGGCCGTGTCTTGGGAGGGCTGGGGATGGGGAAGGATGGGAGGAATGGCCGTGTCCTGGGAGGGCTGGGGAAGGATGGAGGATTGGCCGTGTCCTGGGAAGGATTGGGGGAATGGCCGTGTCCTGAGGGGGCTGGGGGTCGGGAGGGATCGGGGGACTGGCCGTGTCCTGTGAAGGATGGGGGGAATGGCCGTGGCCTGGGAGAACTGGAGATGAGGAAGAATGTGGGTAATGGCCGTGTCTGAGGGGAAGTAGGGGACTGGGAAGGTTTGGGGGAACGGCTGTACCCTGTGAAGGATGGGGGGAATGGCCGTGTCCTGAGGAGAAGTGGAGATCGGGAAGAATGTGGGTAGTGGGTAATAGCCATGTCTGAGAGGGAGTAGGGGACTGGGAAGGATGTGGAGAATGGCTGTGGCCTGGGAGAGCTGGGGATCAGGAAAAATGTGGGTGAATGGCCAAGGTGGGGAGGAGAGGGTGGCAGAGAGGTTGTGTGGGGAGTTGGGACAGGAAAACCGAGGGTACAAATGGGAAAAGACATGGCAGGAGAATTCCGAGGCAGGCTGAAATGGGTGGTCCCACGCAGGAGTGCTGCTGATCCATGACAGTATTCTCCATGGCCGGGGTGTGACAGACCAGCCCTGGAAACTGTTAAACTTTGGACCAGTTTGGTTCTTATCTGCACTGTGTAGAAATCAGCAGTTGGCTTCTGTGAACTGCCATGCGCAGAATAATAATAATAATAAAAAGCCTTGCATCCATGCCATGTTGCCTAATTTAACTCCCACCCTGTGGGAAAGGTGACCTTTTCCAGAGTTTTCCCAGCTCTGCAACACACTTCCCATGAGGAGAGCTCCATCAAAGTCATGGGCAGCTTTCTGCAGGGCCAGAGGGGCCTCAAGGATGAGAAAAGCTCCCAGAAAAGCTACAAACATTTCCACAGTCAATGTTACTTTAGAAGTTTAAGCTTTAACATCACACACCTACTCTTACTAATACCCTACTGGTTTGGTCATGTCACTGCTCTGGCTTTTCCTGCTGAGGTAAGCTGTGAATTGTTATCATGTGGGCAGTCAGAGATGAGGATCCAGCCATGGATCCCCAGCCTGGGATGAGAAGATGACCTGTGCTTCACTGAGTTCTTCCTGTGGCTGCCACACAGCCCAGGAGGTTTCCTCTCTGCAGTTGCACAGAGCTGAGCTGTACCTGTGCCTTGAGTGGTCCCATCCTGACAGAGCTCAGAGCTTGGGCCTCGTTAATTCAAAACTGGGCGTGCAACTGATTTTTTTTTTTTTTTTTTCACTGAAGGCCTTGGAAGTGCAATGTGGTTCTCAAAGCTTTCCCTCCATAAAATGTGACCTCTCCTATGCTGTACATAGGGACTCACGTCCTGTTCCTCCCTAAGTACCTTAAGTGACATGTGGGGATTTCCAGTGCTTCCTGCAGTGGTGGCACTGCTGCTCCAGTGTCACTTCAGCAGGGAGCAGAGGAATCCTGGGATCCCTTCCTTGGCCAGGGCTGTGCCTGTGCCCTCTGCCATCAGCTGTTTATCACAAAACCAGCAAGTATTAGACACCAACCTCCTCCACAGCACAGCCAGAGCACAGGGGGAAGCATTGGTTCAGTGCTTCACCACTGGCTCAAAAGAGGAGAATTTGAAACAATTAAACTCTAAGCAGCATTTACTACAAAACATGGACAATATACCTATGGATTTATGGCTTTACATTGCACTGAAACAGTTAAGAAGTTACTTTGTAATGGTTATGTAAATTAACACACCCCAAAGACATTCCAGGTGTCCTGATTCTTGCATTAAAAAAAAAAAAAAAAAAAAAAGAAAAATCAGCATTTGTAATTGAAGGTCATACTATTAAAGTTTCAATCTGTTACAAATTCACATATCCTTTTCTCAATCCAAGTATATAAAGCAAATGGCTAATGGTTTGAAAATATTGCGACATTACCTGGCCATGAAAAGAAAAATATAAAGCTACTTTTCACATACTTAACATATTTCTAGATTTTTCCTAACATGATGATTATTCATTTCTGGGGTCTTGCAGTGCACTTTGGACCCAACATTCAATGATTCTGATATAATTTGACAAAAGTGCTTAATGTTGTATTAAACATAGAATTCTTTCTACATGAACTTTTTCTAATGGATAACTAGTGTGTCAGACATTAATTGAAATGCCAATATTTAAAAAAACCCTTTGGGATTAAATACAGTATTTCATTGTTCAGTAGTTATATGAACATTTTAATGCTTTCATTAAAAGTGTTTTTTAAAGGTCATGAAGCATACTTGGTTTCAAACTGCTTTTCAGAAAGGAACTTGCTGAACTATAAATTTTTCTAAGGTTTTTGGACATGCTGCTCACCTTTCAGTGAAAACACTGTGATATATTGCAAGTGTTAGAGCATTAACTGACAGTCTGTGCATTTGGGTCAGCATATAAAATGTGCTGCCTGCAGGATGGCTGCTACTGCTGTGCATTTTTCTTCAATATGTGCCATATTTGATTTTATTTACTTAATTTTTAAACAACCAACATGGCTTGAGCACTGTGACAAATCCATCCCAAATACATCAGTGACACGTGGGGCAGTCCTGCAGAGCAGGTGTGTATTTAACAGGGGGAGAAGAAGGGCTCCAGCTCCCACCAGCCTGGCAGGGCTGGGTCCCAGTCAGGTCAGGACCAGGTGCTCTTGTCCCTGAGGTGGAGAGAAGGACCTGGACCAGGCTGAGACACCCAGAGGCACCAGGTGCCAGCTGCTGCTGCCTCCCTCCTCTTTGTGCCAGGGCACAGGGCTGTGCCTTGGGTGTCCCACAGCTCTTTGTGTCCTGTCCTATCTCCCAGTTCTGTTGGGAAATGAGGATTTTCTCTCACTGTTCACTGAGCAGAGCTGCCAGGCAGGATTTCAGCTGAGCAGCTTCATGAGGGACCAGTGTCCCTTCATGAGGGACCATGAGAGATCTGCAGGCAGCAGAGCAAGGGAAGCCTGGCAGAGCACAGGAACTGCAGCAGTGCAGGGGACCAAAGGTGATGGCAGTCCCTGGTGGTTGAAAGTGCTGCTTTCCCAACCCAGGAATCCCACTGGAATGTTATGATCCAGAGGTTCTTGAGCCAGCACTATCCCCCAGACTCTCAAAATATTCTCAGATTAACAGAACCAATGTCTCGCTGATCCTGCTTTCACTTTCAGAAGCCAAGAGCTTGCAGCAAATTGTCTTTATGGAGCTCCATTTCAGGAGATTTCACTCTGGCAGGGCTGATCCTGTGAGAGAGACAAGCAAATATCACCAGAGCTGCTGCAGAGCAGGCTGGTGTCACTGAACAGCACATCCTTTCAGGATGAGGTAGCTGCTGGGATCCTCAGGGATGGGAGTGCCTTGCATCACCCTGCAGATCATTTTGGATGACAGCCTTGTTGGAATTGGGAATTCAATCCAGCTTCTTCAGGCAGAGCTTCTCAGCTGAGCCACCCTCTAAAGGAGCGGAGGAAAGTGTAGGGAAGGGGCAAGGTCAGGTATCTGTAGGGCACCAACAGGGTGAGGAATCCACAAGGAGAAATAGTAGTTGCTATCATTGTGATATCACATCAGTGGTATTGGTGTCATAGGAGTGAAACATTGAAGAAGTATTTAGAAACACAAAAATTTCATCTGTTCCACAACTACACAAAAAAGGGCTTTGATTTCTTGAATTTACCAAGAGGAAGAAGGAGAAGGTTTTGCTTTTCCAGGTAGTTCTCAAAGGATTTAGTGATTCTGGACTGCAGGAAATGTGTACAAACATCTTTAACCAACTAGTGTTCATTTTCAGAAGAGGATGGTTGTAGTTAATTTTTTAGAGGTGAGGTCCTCCCCATCTTTAGAAATGGAAGAGTATACTGGAAACTCATTCCTTGGCATGTGGAATGTGTTCAAAGCAAATCAACATTTAAGAATTACATTCCATTTCTTTCTGTATATAGGTTTAATCACAGCACATTCCTTCAGCAGTAATGAGAGCTGGCTGGTATTACATCACATTCTTCCCCAGTTTCTGTAAAGGTACCAAGAAAGCAAGAGAACTCTGCCCCTATTATTATGATTTTGTAAGTTAATTAAAAGGTTAAAACTATTTTCCTGAGACAATAAAGAAAATTAAATTATCTGGATTGTATTTACTTCTACTAGCCATCATTTACTGAATTTCCCAGAGCCTGACATGGGTGACATTATAGACACCAGCCCTGGAGATCATGGAGTTAAAGATGAGCTGATCAGCAGAGAATTACACCTTCATTTCTTCTTTCTCTATGATGTATTTCCATTGTATGTATAAATGATAATGTAAATGCCTATTTTGCCACCTAATGGTGTAGTTCTGAGAAATAAAGTACTATAGCAGATTACATCTAGGCAACCCTAAAAATTTTTAATTGATCAGGTTTCATTTCATCTAGAAAGATACATTTGAAATATTTATGAAAGTCTGTTCCCTTTCTTATCACATCAGTATTTTTCTTTTTTTGGTAAAGTTCTGTTAATCTGGCCCAAAAAAAATAGAAGAATGAAATTGTGAAGAATGATGAATGTTTCTACCAGCAGCTTTCTCTGCCTCTTTGTTAATTTACCTGGTTAACTCATACCCTTTCAAAGCATTCATCAACACCTTTTCTTGCAAAGGGCATTGTTCTCCTTGTCTGCCTCTTTGGCTCAGGTTTTTCTTCTAAACCCTCCCTAAGCCAATCATAACTCCTTACTGTAGCTAAAGTACTTCCTGAATTCATTGCAGATCCATCACATTTTTGTCCTGTTCCTGAATGGAATTCTGTCCTCCCTGAAGCTTTGTTACCTTCCCTGCTGCTCTTCTGTGCTAAAAGAAGCAAACCCTACTGCAGTCATGTATAAAATGCTTCTGTATTTCAGGAATCAAGATAAGGAACAGAAAATTTCACCTTGTACAAGATTCCTTTTTTCCCTTTGCAGGTTATGAAAATTGTCAGACTGGAGGATTATTTGTGTTGCTGCTGAATGGAACAAACTACATGAAAGCATTGAGATGCACATGCTTAAATATCTGCTTTTACTCTGTTGCTGCTCAGAGACAAAGAGAGTTAACCCAGCAGAGGAGGACAAACCTATCAGAGCTCTGGGATGAAGAAACATGTCTAGACAGGGGCTCTGGTTCTCACTAAGGCTCCCTTTGGCATGCAGAGACAATGTTTATGCAAGAGGTCAAGAATCAATCCATTTCTCAAGCTGGAGCTGGAGATGAAGCTTTTCAGGAGAAGAAACTAGGAAGGAAATCTCCACCCATGTGCTGGCTCCTGCAAAAGGGGACAGCAGCTTGGAGCAGAGACACTGTGGCCCTCTGAGACAGGATGTGTCTTGGGGAAATGATGTGTCTCTGAAGGGAAATGACTGCAGCTGTGGCCACAAAAAAAAAAATGCATGAGCTTCCATATCACAGGATTTTCCAGTGGTTAGTCACTAAGATAACTTCTAAGTCCATCCATCCAGAACAGATTAGTAACTGATGCACAGATATTCCATGCAGTTCTCTAGCCATGTTATTTCCTCATCATGTCCTGCAGGACAGCCCCATCCTAATGTGACTTTAGCAGAAGGAGAAAAGGGAGATTTTAGAGACAGGCTTTGAACATGGAATAAATAGATGTGTTGTGTTTTATTACTAGACAGGGGTTGAAATCTAATTTCTGAGAGGGTTAAATCTGTTGTGAAAAACCATGTCCTGCCTGGGCAGATGGTTGGAGGTGACACCCATGTGCCAGCCCAGCCCCTTGTGTAGCTCATGTCACCCCTGTTCTGTGCTGCAGGATGTGTCTCACAGCCCAGAATCTACTGACAGGTGCTGCACAGCATTTTAAGAGCCCAGCACACAGGACAGAGCCCAGCTTCAGTCTTCAAGCACAGTGATGCGTCTTAGGCTTAAAATACATTCCCTGACTTGTCTTGATTCAAAATCAATGGGACTCCTGACTTGCAGTACAAAATCAGCCTCCAAAATCTTGGGCCAAAAAAATCTCTGTCTGAAGAATATTTCTTTTATTCTTCCATGATTTCTGCTTCTTTATCCATAGGACACTATCAATAATACAATTTCTTTTCTAGACTCTTGGACAATTGGCTTTGTCAAGTGCTCTGAGAAGTATGTGCTAAATATTCCAACTGAAATGAGGGAGCTTTCCTGAAAAACCACACGTTCCCTTGTGCAACTGCTCTGTGCAACTTTCTTGTGTTGTGAATGAAGCAAGTGTACAATCTCATCTTTAGATTTCCTTGCCTGATACAAAGCAGGTTCCTAGAAGACCTTACAGAAGAAGACAGTCCTCTCTTAGTGAATGCATCAAGAACTTAATTTACTGCTGGGCCACAACATCTGTCTGCAGATAGGGTCTGATTCAACTTGACACCGTGTGTATTGTCCCAGAGCTCAGACAAATGAGGTGTTTTGACGAAGAATCTCAGCCCAAGTAAGTATTTAAAGAGTTGACTTACAGCACTGTTTTAAACCAGCCACATTATTTAGCCACTAAAGGAATATCAAACCTTCTCCAATCTTCCTTATTCCCAGCATCAATTTGAAGTAATTATTTTGTCATCTGCAAAAGGTGAGCTGTAAAATCTCCTGTATTGCAAATCTGTGAGTTTTAATTATGGTGGTGCTGCTGAGGGCAGGGTGCCACTGCTGGGATGCCAGGGGCTGACTCAGCCCTGCTGCTGTAAACTCACCCTCAGCCCCTGGTGATGAGCAGTGAGGCACTGGCAGGTGATTGCCCTGTTAAATCAGCCCTGCTCTGCCCAGCAACACCCCGCTGGCACCACAAGCTCTGCTTAATGCTGTGGAAGAGGTAACAGCTGTGATACAGCTTCCATGCAGCCATGGCAAGCAGAGAAGATTTCCTGGCTCTCCAAAAGCCCTGGAACATTGTCTGATAAGCCTTGATAATTTGGCATAATTACCCAATTCTCTCTGGCCATCATGACTTATCCAAAAATCCAGAGATGAATGTTCCAAGCTGTACAGAATTCCACATGTCAGGGCTTATGATGAGGTTTAAGAGGAGCAATTTATCCCATTCTGACCTGTTGCAGGGACTGTGGCTGTTAGGGACAAATTCAGCCACAGATGGACAAGAGGCTGGCAGCAGAGTCCTCTCATGTTGGCAGGGGCAGTGTAACCACCTATAACAGCCCCCACCTCATAGTTCTGATTCTCTCTGTTTCTTCAAGCAAGTGGAAGTTTTTCTATGTGTGTCACTCAAGTTACTTCCAAGTATTTCCATTCAAGAGAAAAGATTAATTCCAGGAAATGTATCAAGTTCTAACAATGTTGTCTAGTCCTACAGGTAGTTGAATGTGCAAGGTTCAAACCCAAAAATAGCTCACAAAGCCCTAACCCCATGGGATGATTATTTTCTGCCACGGGGAAGCAGGCACTAAGAGTCAGATGAGCTGTGCAAACCACATCTACTCACAGTTCTGGGAATTGCTGAAAGGAGCTCAGGCTGTCCAGCTTTGGAAACTTCTTACATGAAGTCTGGAGACATTTGTAAACATGCTGTATGAAAACTAAATCCATAAATAAGCTCAGTCATGACACAAAAGCATTTGCAGGTTCAATAAGCTCAACAATCCCTCTTTTTTAAAAATAAATCTTATTCCTAAAACCTTCTGAACTGCAGAAATACCTAACCTATCCACAGGCTGTACTGGTTTCTTTTGTGCTTCCTTTTAACAAAATCACCCACAAGTCCACTGTGAAATCAATTTGAGAGTATTTAAGATAAAGTTATCTCTAAAAATACCTCTAAAATATTTCATTTTAAAAGCTACAAAGCAAGGTTTTATACCAGATAAGAACAGCACTGATATTTAAGTAGGTTAGTGGGTCTAGTGAAGTGCTAAAAGTAACCTAAAGCAAAATCTGTCACCATGTATCTTGATCATTCCTTTATTCCACTCTTGAAACCCTTTAAAATAGAACTGGAGGAAAGGTAATTTTCTCCTTTTCTTTTTATCATTAATATTCAGGGACAACATGTCTAATTAGGCAACGTGTCTAATGAAAGATGGGAGGGCTTGGCTCTTCAGTCAGATATAATCACCCTGCAAGGAGGCACATCCAGCCCCTCTGTGCACATGTTCTCATTCCCTGACTGCAAAATTCAGGCTTTTTGGGGCAAATGTCACCTCTCATTTGTCCTGCAAAGCACTGCACAGTTTGGTTACAAGTTTAACAAACCCTTGGATTATGTTGCTAGAAAGACATTATGTTCCAATTTGGGTCTAATGCAGTGGGCTGGCTATGAAGAAGTAAGCTTACCCTTCAGTTAAAGTGGTTTCTGTTGGGGTTTTTTATGTCATGTTTATTCCTGGGTTCCTTTTTTCTGTTTGTAACTACAGCACACTGAATTGTGTTGACAGCTGCAAATCCAGTTTGCAATACAGCAGATCAGATTTTGTGTCCTGCAGCAGGGCAGGATATCTGCATGAGCTCTTGGTTGTAGTGAACAGAAAAGTTTTTAAAGACAGTTTGGAAAAAGCTGCAGGAGTGGGCTACTGTGATTTTTTAAAGTAATTTCTAAGATCATTTGCTATTAAAATTGGATTTATTAAAAATTATTAGGTCCCATTGCCAGTCTCCCTCAATCCCCTCTGTTTTGCCTTTCTGAGTTAGTTTACATCTTGCAGAGTTGTTCCACTCCCCCTATGCTTACATTTTCCTTCCCTAATCCCTGTCTGGCCCCAGACTGCAGGTGTTGATATACACTTCAGTACAGATGGGGTAATAGCTCCAGTTTAAGGAGCTACATAAACCAGTATTTGTACACAGATGAAAAATTCCTGCTCCATTCAAGTCAGGTTTGCAAAGCAGTTCTTCAGAAGTGGAATGTGGCTGTCCTGCCTGTCCCATCCCCCTGCCCTTGTTTCCCCAGATTGGTCATGTTCTCTCTCTTATATGTTATATGAACTGCAGCAATTGGGTTTTTTTAGCCATTAGGGGAAAGGAAATGACATATGGAGAGAATTCAAGTCCCTCCTCATTCCTAGAGAGTCTCTCCAGAAATTCAGTGTGCTGAGCTCCATCCAAGTGTTGTTTCCTGCTCAGAATTGGGAAGGGGATTGGAGGTGGGAGGAGAAATGGATACGTAACATTAAATTGCTGCTTCTGATTAACAGCACATTCTGCACACAATTTCACAGCATTGCTTTGAACAGAACTGAGCCTCTGCAGCCCAAATATGTGGAGCAATCCACTGATGAAAGAGCTATTTTTACATCTGTTTCATATAGTGGGTAAAAATGAAGTGATTGGGATGGTGGAAATGTGCTTTGGAGATTACTGAGGATTTTCTGATAACTTTGTACCTCCAATCTTCCATATGCCCACAGAGCATTATTAATACTCCTGGTGGCACAGCTATTTTACCACTGTGAAGCTGCACACAAAGCAATGTGTTACAGAGAAAAAATTAGGCAGCTTTCCACTATTTTATATATATTAATATAGAAATGTGTGTAGGACCCCATGATTTCTATATATGTTGAAAAAAAAGACCTTCAAAAGATGACCCCATGATTTTCATTCCACATTGCAATGCAAATTGAGAAAGATATGAAATAAAGGAGAACGATTCCTCATTACAAGCTCAACAAAAGAGGCAGTGTAGTTGTGATCCAAACTCCCCCACAGTGAAGTCAGTGCCATTGATTTTGCTTCCAGTGTGTCAGTCAATTGAAACTCTGTTCCTGGTACATGATTTACACATCACTTCTGGAGCAGGCCCATTGTTTTATTCAAATGATCAGCACAACACTTTAACGTGGTCAAGCAAGTTGTGCTTGGTAAGAACTAACAGGATTTTTCTCCATCCTGCTTTATTTTTTCTCTCCCCTCCTGGTCCCTTTAAATCCCAATGTCACTTCCCTCCCACTGATGGCACTCCCAGGGCAGTGGGTGAGCTGCAGCCTGCAGAGAGGCCATGGCTGTTCCATGAAATCTCCTGAAAACTCCTGAAGTCTCCTGGCTGCTGTGGAAGAGCGTCCGTTTCCTGGAGCCAGAGTGAGGCAGCCAGAGCTCTGCATCAGGAGCAGGACTGCAATCCAGTGACCCTTCATCCATAGGAAGTGCTACAAAACTCACAGCAAATCCATTCTCCCTCAGCTGTCCACAGGCTGAGTTTCTGCCCTCCTCATGTCAGTGCCATTGCCTGGATCAGTGAGCAGAAAGTGCTCTACAAACACAAGGGACAGCTCTACACATTCAGAGCAGGAATCCTCTTGAGAATGGATTTTCCTGAAATTTCCAGTTTCAGGGAGTGCACCCCTCCCACCCTAATTCCCTCTTAGCCTTTTTTCCTAATGTTCCTCTGAAGGCCAAAGGGTTAATGTGCTTCCTGTGAGGTTTTAAGTGAAAGTAGTAACATTTTCCTCTTTGGGTCAAATATAACTAAACACAATTAACCTTCATTAATTACTTCTGTTTTGACTAACAGTGCCTCTTCCCGAATTTACACACTTCCCAAAGTTTAGATCTGTACTTAAATCTGCATCATACCTTATCAAAACAGAGCTTCCATACTCCTGGGATAATCCCATATTCAGCAAAAGGATAACAGTGACCAGAGGTGCCATGGGTTAACTGCAGGGCCATCAGGATTCCCAGGCTCCAGGTGAGTTCTGCCAGCAGCTTTCTGAATGGCTGTGGATAACTTTCTTGTGTCTCAATTTGCTCTGCTGTAAAATTGATTTAGAAACAGAAGAGATCTGTGAAATATTGTTGGGTAGTGAATTCCTTTTCCTGCAGAACCACAGCTGCTTCTTGCTGCTGATACACCACTGTGGTTCTGTGCAATTTAAATCATTCTGGATAGAGTAGCAGGAAGCAGCTTTGCTTAAGAGAATAGTTCAGTCTAATTCACAGGAAAAGAAAAAATAGATTTCTACTGATTTAACCATTCCTAACTTTCCCACAGTTTAAGCTGCTTTTCCTGCAGGGGAAAGTGAACAGAACTGCATGCCTGCAAAGTCCCAGCTCTCCTTGCAGAGCCTGGCACCTTGGGGAACAGCAATTGGAACAATCAGCCAGGCAGCATCTGCTGCCATCAGAACTTCAGAGGCAGTTACGTTTGCTGAGATCTCAGACTGCAATCTTGCCATCACTCCACAGATAAAACAGCATTAGCAACAACTGCATTCCAAGCCAGTTGATGTCAGCAGGGGTCTGTTATTGTTGCTCTCAGCACAGAGGAGTTGGCAGACTGACACACAGGCCACCAGACATTGATTCCAGCCCTTGTCCTGAATGAGGCATTTGACACATAAAGAAGACAAGCTCTTAAATCTGACTGGGCCATGCACTAACCCCCCCCCCCAAAAAAAACCCAAACCCAACAAACTTAAAAAACAGGGGTAATAACAATTCTCCTCTTCTTTTTTGCTCCTACCACTTTTTTGAAGCTAGAGACGTATCCTCATGGGTGACTGTGATCCTAACCTCAGAAATAGTTTGCATTTTCTTAGAATAAGGAGTGACTCACCCCAGTCACTTACTCATAATCATTGTAGATTGTTTGTGGTAATACATGCTGCCAACAGGCCTCACTGGTGGATAGGCTGAACACATTTTTCTTGGATAAAAACAGTCTCTGGCCCCAGAAAGTTAATAATTAAGCCACTGATCTGTCAGGCATCTTAAGATCTTGCAGTGTTCTATTATTAACTCAATATATTGGATAAATCTGAAACAAGTAATTCAGAAAAAAAGAAACCGAGAGAACACTATTGAACGGTGTTCTGCATTTACTATACAGAGACACAAAAGCCAAATTACTTGCTTTGCAAATGCTAGAGAGCAATTAAAGGAGTTGTGTTGTGACTTAACAGTGCTTTGATTTTAAAGGGGTTTTTAAAAGGTTGTATCTTTAGCCAGGTTAAATACCGAATATGACACTTGTGAGTTAGCACAGGGATGCTCTGTGTAACCCCACGGAGCGCCCCGGAGCCGGAGCTCGGAGGATTTTACTGGGAAATGGAGCAGATCCCACCTGAGCGCCCCGCCGGGACCATCCCGCCTCGGGCAGCGCCCCCTGGCGGCCCCGCAGCGCCACAAACCCGCGGGTGCTCGGGCTCTGCCCCTGCGAACCCCCGACAAAAATCCGGGGAGGGAATGATTCCTTCATTAACGCTGGCTTTGCATCATTGCTTTCACAGAGCTTTGTCACAGACGTGTTCTATGAAAATCCTTTCCTTAGGATTTATTCTCCTGAGAAGCTGAGAGGCCTCAGGAATAAAATATAAACAATGGTTATCTGGTGCTGTGGAATGCAACAGGTGCATTAATGGCCAATAACAGTCCAGCTGTCCGGACTGTCTCGGTCACAAACCTTTGTTATAATTCTTTTTCTATTCTTAACTAGCCTTCTGATGAAATCCTTTCTTCTATTCTTTTAGTATAGTTTTAATATAATATATATCATAAAATAATAAATCAGCCTTCTGAAACATGGAGTCAGATCCTCATCTCTTCCCTGGTCCTGGGAGCCCTGCAAACACCACCACAAAGGTCAATTCTTTCAGTCTCTACAATCACATAGAAAATCATGATTTTCTAACTGATGCTTTTAGGTCAAGGGTGGATGTTTGACAACAAAGGACACAGGAGGTCTCACTGCAGGTGCATCAATGCCCTGGTTGGTTGCTTTTCCCCCCAGAGGAGTAAAGCTCCAGCATTGCAAGGCTGGTGCTTTCCCCTGTGCAGCACCTGACTCTGGTCCCAGGGGTGCTGTGCTGTGGGACCTGTGGTGGCACTGTCCTCCATGGGCCCTGGGTGCCACCTGCAGCCTCAGCCTCCTGTCCAGGGGCAGGCAGGGCTGGAACAGAGCACAGGCACAGCTCAGCCCCTTTCGAGACACCACAGAAAGGTTCAGTACCTGCTACAGCTTTTTTGGAGTTAAAGAAAACAGTTAAGGTGGTGCAGGCCAAAGTATGAAGGTCATGATGAATCAGTTCAGGATGGTGTGGCTTTTACAAGCCTTTGTGACAGGTAGAATCTGTGAGCCCTGCTGGTGCATCAGTGACAGCAATGTGTCACCAGGGCCACGTTCTGAGCTGGATGCAGGAACTCCCACAGCTCCACTGGCCCAGCAGGACAATCATTATGGCAGTGACTCACAGATTGCTCTGCACAACACACTGTTGTTGCTAATGAGATGTATAGGACTGTACACAGAGACAAATTATCTGCTGCCCTTTGTAACTTCATCACAATCCAGCAATAGCCAAGCTCCAGAGAGGTCCCAGGGATGGATGTCAGCATCAGCCTCAGTCAGGGAAGGAACCATCTGCCAGCAAGTGTGGGACAGGGAGCAGCAGACCTGCCCCACACCAATGAAAGCAGGAGTGACATCATCTACATTAGCAAGAACACACTTAAAGAGATCTTTGTTGGCAGTACACAGGAGTGAATTCTTCATGAAGCACACCTGATCTTCATGGATTGCCAAAGAGTTACACCCAAATCCACTTTTCTACACCTCTGCACTTCAAAATAAACTTGGAAGGATACAAAAGGTGACTAATACAGGAGACAATACCAGATTCTATCAGGTTCACCTAGCAGAATAAAGGGCTTTTTTTGTTGTTTTTGTTTTGTATTTGAGTTTTTTATTCCCCTCCATCCATAAAGGTGGAAGCAAAGCTAATGGGAACTCTGGGAGAATTGCCTACATATCAGAATTTCCCCCCCTACTTTTATTAATAAAAAGTAACACACTGTGGTCCAATTAGATCATGTTTATGAAACATCTAGCCCTGAACTCTGACCTCTCCTACAGCATCATTGGAGCTGGAGACACTCAGTAAGCTGAGACAATATAGTTATTCCAGCACATTTGACTCCTGGGAGGTTTAAGTTAAATAGCTCAATCCAAGGTTTTCCAAAAAAGATGGAAAACAGAACTACAGCTCTTCTTCCATGCAATACTCTTCCCCCTGCAAACTCCATCCTGCACAACCACTTTGAGGGACAAAATGGGTTCCTGTAAGTAATGACTTTAGAAATAAAGGGACAGCTGATTCCAAGACAAAGCCTTCATTTTTGCTCTCAGGGGCAGGCAACTGCTTCAAAGCATTTCCTATGCTCTATCAAAAGGGTACCTGAACATGTATGGAACAGGTTAACAGCTGTACTTACCTCTCCTCCAAACCACTACTTACAGTTAAATAGCACTACTAGTCTTTAAATATTTCTCCAAGAGGCTGAAGGTAGTTTAGCTCAGCTATGCACACACAGGGCAAGATGAATCAGATTTCTATAGGAAGTTCCTGGAGAGAAGCAGCAGTTCCTTGGTCCTGTAATAGAAGGCTGCTGCATGCAGAAATCAGAGCTTGGGGGGACCAAGCTGCTTTAAATTCACCATCTTCAGCAATGAATCTTTCATGGTTTTGCACCTACCTTCATGTCATTAACTACTTTTGTCTAAATTTTCCTTATCCCATCAGTCAGCTTTTAAGAGAGCAAGTTCAATTTTGACACAGTTCAATTTGATGTACCGACAACACTTTATTGAAGTTCAAGTAAGTCTTCCTTAAAAGCCTGTTCAGTGTATTTATCACTGCAACAGGTCGTGTAGAAGGTAAGAGGCTGTGGGGAGGCCTGCAGAGCAGTGGCTCAATGCTTTGTGAGAGGCCTGAATTGCTCACATGCTCTTTTTCCCAGACAAGGACAGAAACAGGAAGTATTTACAAGTACATCTCAAAGAATGAGGTTTACATTTAAAAATTCACAGATACATATAGAGTTGGAACTGTTCAAGTATGTTTCAGTTGGACAAAGTGCTACAGAACACAGAAACCAGTAAAGGCAAGAGGAACTATTAAGACAAAGAGGTGGCAGTCATTTGTGTGCTAAACCACTTGTAGGTGGCTGCAGTATATGCAAGACCTAGAAGTTAAAAGAATTTGGGGTACTGTCCTGGATTTGGAAAGTGTAGCTGTCAGCAGTAGAGTCTGGTACAACATTTTGGTCTTCCTCTTCCTAGAAGGAAAGAAAAGAGGAAGGTTAGAATAGCAGTGGCATTTGAATCTAGTAGTCAGTGCTGGAATAGAAAATAAAAGTGAAAGAGACCCCTGAAACCACTTACTTCTCCTGAAAAGTATTTCTCAATGATGGAGGATGAGGCTCTGTACACTTGTTCGTTTTCATGTGACTGGAGAGCTTCAATTCTGTCCAGACCCCCACACTCCTCAATCATGAGGCAAAGCTTTTCAGTCTCATTAATCTTCTCAGCGGCCTGCAACAAGAAAAGTGTGGAATTACCTCTGGAAAGATACACAGCAGCAGCTACTGGAGAGCCATTAGCAGCAACATGGACAGTAATCAAGTATAACTGCACCCACATACCAAGAAGATGTTGGAAACTGCATCCAGGATAACGAGCACAGTTTTGCTGTCTTTAGCTGAGAGAAGATTCAGCAGGGGTTCAAGAACACCAGCCTGAACAAGGTACACTATCTGGTCAATTGTTCCACCACTTGTGTAGTTCGTCACAGCCCACACAGCTTCCTTCTGAGACTTGAAATCCCCCTGTGAAGGTAAAAGCAGAGTGTTTGAACACAGAGAAGCAATAGGAAAAGGCTCAACATTGTAAATATAGGCTTTGTTTACCTTCCTCAGAATAGCAATGAGATAAGGCACGAGACCGTGGTCTACAACTTGCTGGATCTGATCCTGACGCCCAGCAGTGATGTTGGACATTGTCCAGGCTGCTTCTTTCTGAATGTTGTTTTTGTGATGGGAAAGGAGACTTGGAAAGACAGCCAGAGCTCCTGAGTCAATAACAATCTGTGTCTGCTCATCAGTACCAGTGACAATATTTCCTATGGCTCTTAGTGAAGGAGTCTGAAACAAAGATGAATGGAATACTTAGGAAAATTGTTCAAAACCAGATTAGATTATAATAAACACAGCTATACTTGATGGCCACCCACTCTAACCTTCCCAGATAACAGCATGACCTGCTATGTACAACTGGGGTTTGTGCTTCTTGTTAGCATTCCACAGGCAGACACTCATGTCTGCATGCACAGACTGCACACCTCCCAAGGTCAGGCTGCAAACAACCATCCATGACAGAGCTTAGGGAAACTACCTGCTAAACACTAATGCAGTTTTATTATGCTCTAATTATAGTGTGTACAGAGCACATTTGTGAACACTGTCCCTAGAATTTGGATCTGAAACAGCAATTGAAAGGCAAGCTTAGTGAATGTTGACTGTTGTGCTGGCCTGTGAAGTAAATTCAATGATTATATAAAGCAGCTTGAAAAGCTGCTGATGATGATGACTGTCTCATGCAGGACAGCACCCAGGCAGGAGAGAAACTGATGTCTCATTTGACAAAAATTAGAACAGGCACCTGACTCACGTATGAAAGGAGCCATTCAGTTCAATGGACACTACTGTCCTTAACTTGCTTGATTTGAATCATGGCTAGAGCTGCACAACAGCTGCATATCCAATCCCTTACCATTATTGGCAGGTCACTACATCCCAGGAGTCTCACAAGTTGGGGCACCAATCCAGTTTTCACAACAACTTCTATCCTGTCATTGGAACCGTCTGTGAGGTAGGAAATTGCCCAGCACGTGTCTGCCAACACCTCGGGGTCATCGTGGTGCAGGAGGCGCACGAGGGTTGGGAGGATCTGCTGGATGGCTTCGATGGGAGGGGCGGGGTTCTTGTTGCGACACAGGTTTGAGAGGGTCCACGTAACATTGCGCAGATATCCAGACTGCAATGGGTAATCAAAGAGTAATGGTTAATAACAAAGAATAAATGGTTAGCAATAATTCAGCTAGGCTCTACTCAGTAATTGTAACTTGAATCACTCTACACACTTACAGCCAGGGAAGAGAGGTCAGAAACAGCAAGGAGACTCAGCAGTGGCTCGATTGCACCATATTTAATAACCAGGTCTCTGTAGGCAGAACCATCCCCTGCAAAGAAAAAAAGCCAGATGAAGACCAGGAAAAAAGGAATATGTGTACACAGAACCACTGTGTGTTAGAGGATTAATTGTTCTAGTCCTTAAGAAAGGCTGGATAAAATCAGAAGGAATGAGAGGACAGAAGGACTAGTGCCATGGTTCAGTCACATGACAAGCATGTTCAATCAAGCCACTGAGCTTCACCTTTTGTGTTAGAAGAAGAGGTAATGTAATGCAGAGTGTTTTCTGTGCAGCTTTTCCTAAAGCTGTATAGTTCATAACCATGCACGGTCTTGCGTGTTTCTTTGGAGACAAATCCAAGCCCTACACTAGAATAGAGCTATTCCCACAATATGGGACTTGAAATGCAGTATAATCATCAGCTGAATGACTGGGCACTACAGAATAAGGCTGATGGCATGTCAGAGTTTGACTGAGAATTCAATTGCAGGGTATAATAAATACCTTATAATTGATTTTAAAAGTCTAAGGACAAACATTAAGAAAACCCCAATCAAACAAGGCTTTTAAACAAGATAACATTCTCTGTGTGAAGATTCACTGTTCTCTAGGGCTCAGCCACTGGACACCATAATACAGCAGGTACAATATTTAATTATATTATTTATTTTGACCAATTTTTAAAGACTGGGTCCAACACTGGCTGATCAAGTAATCCGGAGGGAAGCATGAGAAACTTCAGTGTACCAATACTTATTAGCAAGCAAGGAATATTGGCCATCACATACAGAATTATTTGAGTCACTGCTTCCTGCCTTCCCCCTTTTAGTCAACACACAGAACAGAGCTCATTGCTGAGTCACAAAAACACTGTGATGTCTGAAAAAGGTTTGTGTTGTAGCATGATTAGAGATCCATCAAAGCTGAAATCTGGAAGCAGTGCCCACAATACAGCCCACAGGCTGGGCCAGCCATTGCATGAGCTCTGAAGACAAAGTTTCCTGCAGCTTGCTCTGCAATGCAGGGCATGTCATGACTAGAAAACCACTGGGGCAGAGCTCCCAAGCAGCTCAGCACAGGGCATGGCACAGCAAGAGTGATGTCAGTGATGCCCTCCCACCTCAGACAAGGGGACAGGTCTGAATTCCAGAATTCACAGAATCACCAGGTGGGAAGAGACCTTAAAGGTCAAGTCCAGCCTGTGCCCTAATACCTCGACAAAACCATGGCACCCAGTGCCATATTCAGTCTTTTTTTAAACACATTCATGGATGGTGACTCCACCACCTCTCCAGGCAGACCATTCCAGAACTTTCTGTAAAAAACTTTTTCCTAACAGTCAACCTATATTTCCCTTGGTGCAGCTTAAGACTGTGTGCTCTGGTTCTGTCAGTGCTGCCTGGAGAAAGAGCCCAGCCCCACCTGACTAGAACCTCCTGTCAGGAGGATAATGAGAGCTGTGCAGCACAGGGACATACCTGCAATATTCCCCAAGGCCCACACAGCCTGCTCACTGATGTGAGTGTGTGGAGAGGCCAGCAGGGAAATGAAGGCTGGGATTGCCCCTCCATCCACCACTGCCCTGGTTTGCTCTGACGTGCCAGAGGCGATGTTGGTGAGTGCCCAGGCAGATTCAAACTGGATGGGGCTGCAGTCTGCTCTGCCCAGGAACGAGACAAACTTGGGAATCAAACCAGCCCGAATGATGTTGTCTATTGGGGGTTGCTTCTCTCTTGAGAGGAGTTTCCTAAGGAGGAAGGCAAACAGGAAGCATTATTTTTGCCTGCAGACATCTGAACAACAAATTCAAGTCTTAAAAGCACCATAGGTAAAAAGTTTAGCATTGCCTTAGCATGCAGAGAAGGCAACACAACACAGCATGAAAGAGAAATGCAGACAAGCTCAACACTGCCTTCCTAGGCCTCTGCTAATGCTGGGTTTGGCATGTCTTCACTATGGGAGAGGTTCTGTTCAGCCTCTGAAGTAAAACAGACTTGCAGGAGTCATTACACATCTGAACTGCTGGAGGCTTCTCAGCAGAGAGCTCAGTGACTGCCAGAAGCAGCACTGCAGCAATATGCAAGCTTATTAAAGGATCTTTTAGATTGGGAAGAAGAAACAAACTCAGCAGACTTCAAACCCCAGTCATCTTACTGTTCACATTATTCTAAGGTGGATTGCCACACTCCTACATATCAGACTCGAGTGTTAACACAGTTTAAAGGTGCCTTACTTTGCTATAATAAAGGGTTTACTAGAATTACTCCTTCAAATCTAAGGTGACTGCTATTAAATTTGCCACCACTAAAGCAAATTACTTCTTCCTACTAAAATATTCAGGCACTTTAAATATTCAAAAGTCACATGGTTTGAATAAAACTATGCCTAAGTTATGGGTACCTCAACATGGTATATGAGATGGTGTTTATCGAAACACTACCTGATAAGAAAGACATAAGCAGCCACTTAGGCTTATAAGCCAATTCTCTCACCTTATCTAGTTACTGGCTTGCACAGCTGAGCTGGTTTCCTCTGAAGTGCTTACCTGGCAGCTTGAGTAGCCTGTAGCTGAAGCTCCATGTTATTACTATTAACTCCTTTGACTATTTCTTCCACTGACCAGTGTGCCAAAACCTGTACAAGAAAACATGACATGAGTGCTTCACTGGGCCTGTTGGGCATTCCTGACCACAGAGAGCTCTTACACAATACCATGAAAAGGCCCCAATTTACAGCCACTGCCCTTAGTACCATGAGGTATTCTAAAACCTCAGCAGCTACAGCTTCATCTGCAGTTATCTGAACTGCTGAAAGCTTTTTTAACCAAGTGCTTCATACCAGTCATGCTAGGCTTAAAATGTAGCTGCAGCCAGTGATGCTTTGAGAAGACTAATATGGAAGAGAGGCCAGACAGAGTTAAAGAATAAAGTAGGTATTTATTAAAAGCCCTCAATGGATACACCTTGGGCAGTACAAGAGCCTGGCCAGGACTACATCAAAGATGAACCAAAATGGTCACAAAATGGACCATGGTCACAACCACAAATGGTAACAAGGTCTGACACTTTTTAAAGTTTTGGTTCATTTGCATATTGGAGTTAATTGTCCAGTTATAGCTTTAGGTTATGATGTTCTATCCTCTTTATTCTTCTCTCATCAATTCACCATTGTTTATACTTTTTGGGCCTGGAGGTTGAAATAGTTGTCCTTGACCAAGCTGGAAAAGGATTGTTTTGTCTGCCTACCCTGTGAAGAGAACTTGCTAACACTTAGGCCTCCCCTTTGAGGAGGCTCAGAGGTGCCCTTATTGCTCTCTATAACTTCCTGAAGGGAGGCTGTAGACAGGTGGGGCCTCTTCCACCAGGCAGCACAGACAGAACCAGAGGACACAGTCTCAAGATACCTCAGGGAAGGTATAGGTTGGATATTAGGAAAAAATTTTTCACCGAAAGAATAATAAAATACTGGAATACCTTCCCAGGGAGGTGGTAGAATCACCATCTCTGGATGTGTTTAAAAAAAGACTGGACATGGCACTTGGTGCTATAGTTTAGTTGAGGTATGTTAGGGCATAGGTTGGACTCGATGATCTTAGAGGTCTCCCCCAGCCTCATTATTCTGTGATTCTGTAATATGAAGCTCAGAGTTACACACTACAGAATCTGAAAAATATGAAGGCTAAATCTTAAGGCATGCCCAGTTGTGTGTAAGAGTGCTGTCCATTAGTGATAACACAGGCCTGAGCTGACAATGCAGATGGTAGCAGTGCTGTCCTGCCCTGGAGAAGGGCTCATGCTGGCCTGGCTGCAGGACCTTAGAGAGTAACACCCTCCAAGTGTTCTGAGGGTTCTGAGCACCCACTTACCTGGTTGCCTTTGTTTTCCTGAAGGGGAGAAGTAGCATCGTCTGGTAAAGTGCTCACATTTCTTCTTTTAAGCATCTGATCATCTTTCTTAGCTTTCCTCAGCTCCACATTGACTTCGATTCGCCTCCTTCTCATTTCCTGCAGGAAAAACACTCAGAGTAAGTTCTTGGCTTTCAAAACTTAGAAACTTAGATTTAAAGAGACAACGGCTGGATAAAGTACTAATTGCACCAGAGTACTCACTGTGCTGTCCTTTCCTTTGTTCTTGAATCTATTCAATCGAGCCGATGGTGTATTCTCATTAGTAGACATCTTGCTTTTGAGAGTTTCGAGCGGGACAGATAAAAACAAGCCTGAAAACAGAGTAAAGGCAAGATTACTCCACAAAAGCTAAATTTCAAAAATTGGATCCATACTCAAGAATAAGAGGCACTTGATTGTATTTATACTATAACAACATGTGACTTGATCAACCGCTGTCTCTTTAAAGAGCCAGATGTTACAACAAGCTCTAGCATCAACACAAAAGCAGAAGACACAGTCTCGCGATTTTAAGAAACTTTAAACCAAATACTATTAGTTATTATTTTCAGGAGCAACATAGATTTTCCTTTCCACAGACAACACACCCATGCTGTTAAATACTATTTTCACTATCACATACCTGTGCTGCACAGGATCCCACCCAGCCCCACCCCGACCTTTTTGGACGAGAACAGCGAGCTCTCGCAATGGGAAGGATCCAGAGGAACGTTTGCAGAGCGGGCGCAGCCAGCAGCACATAACAACGGCTACACGGGTAACGAAGAAAACCCCTGCACCTCGGCCACCCCCAGCATAAGAACCGGCTTCGCTTCGGCCACAGCCCCGGCGGAGCGCCAACCCGCGCTGGGATACACCAGCCCTGCCAGCCGCAGTGCAGACCGCGGAGAAGCAGGAGGTTCCCGAGAGAGGACCCGGCAGGATTGCAGGCAGAGCACGGCTTTTTCCAAAAGGGCAGCGCAGGCCCCGCGTCCCCGCCACCCCGGCCCCGGCCCCGGCCCCGCACCTCTGCCGGAGCCGCCGCCGGTCGCTCCGCTGCTGCCGCACGCTGCCACTGCCCACGGCCGCCCCACGCGGCATTTAAATTTCCCGCGGCCGCGCCCTGCCATTGGCCAGTTCGAGCCAAAGCAACCTTCTGATTGGCCGGTTTGAAAGCAGCCCGGCTCGCGATGACGGGGAATGCCCTCCCGGAAGCGCCGGTCGGACGTGACGTATTGACAAGCTCCGGTACTACATCTCCCGGCGTGCCCCGCGCAGGTAGCGCCAGCAAGCCTGTGTGGGGCGGCGCGGGGCACGCCGGGAGCTGTAGTGCGCTGTGGGGCCGGGCTCGGTGATATTCCGGGACGGGAGCGGGGGGTCGGAGTTAGGGAATTGCGTCCCCGGAGGGGTCTCGCTCTGAGCGGTTTGGGGCAGAAACTCCCATTCCCTCACGCAGAGCGCAGATTCTGCCTCAGTAACCAGCGCGGCACCGCACGCTTCCCCCGGGACAAGGGCGTGTAGTGACAGGACGAGGTTTCAAATCGAAAGAAAGTGGGTTTAGATGGGATATCGGGAAAAAATTCTTTCCTATAAGGGTGGTGAGGCCCTGGCACAGGTTCCCAGAGAAGCTGTGGCTGCCCCATCCCTGGAAGTGTTGTCCAAGGTCAGGCTGGATGGGGCTCCAAGCAACCTGGGGTAGTGGAGGGTGTCTCTGCCCATGCCAGGGGCTGGAACTGGATCAGCTTTAAGGTGCCAACAAACCCAAACCATTTTGATTCCATGGCTCCATGCCTCACTTATTGTCTCCTAGAAATGCGGTGCACAAAAATGCAAAGAAAAGGGGATAGGAGATTGCAGTTGAAAGCAGTTCTGCAGCCATCAGGGCAGATGGAAACCAAATCATACGGAATAACAAAAGGATTCCTGCCCCTGTGGCATAGCCTGAAAATGGATGAGATTGTTTCTGATGGGTTTGGCCTGCTCATGAGGGATGGACTACAAAAGAACACTGATTTTCACAGGAGGTACTCAAACCAAAGAACTGTAGGGAAAACACAACTCTGACAGCAACTCTGACATTTCGAGACACCTATAACCTACAACATAGAGAAGTGTCAGTTATGCACATCGATATGTCTGTGTGCTAAACCATCACATTAAACCATTTATGCCCATCTGTAGGCGCAAGTGCAGAGGATGTTTGTTGAGGAGGAGGAATTACCAGTGACATCTCATATCGCTGGGTTTGGGCCTTACAGTGCTGAGCTTTGTAAAAAACACCCACTAAAACAAGAACAGAGAAAGCACATTGCTAACAAATGGAGATATTAAACAAGAGTAGTTTGACAAAGACAAAAAAAAGGCAGTTCAATAGCAGAAATGGAGGTTAAACACCTGCTTTCCTGGAGGACTGGAAGGCTGGCTCGAAGAAATTCCATTGGGTCATGAATCGCTGGCAGTGCATGGTGTGGAGCAGTGAAATCTGGGCACAGGGATGGGTGGTGAGGGCAGGGAGAGGCCTGGCAGTGCCTGGGACGCCCGAGGGGGTGTGTGCGAGGTGCTGCAAGCGGTGGGGGCTGTGAGGGAGGGGACAGCTCCGAAGCGACAGAGAGGTGGAGGGAGACTGGGCAGTTGGGGCAGGACAGCGGCCAAGCTGCGGGTGAGGCTGTGGGGCAGGAGAAGCCGTGTGTGAGGCGGGCAAAAGGGCCGTGAGGGGTCACAGAGCCCTGAGGGGGCAGGGGGGGTTCCCCGAGAAGGCCGAGTGGGGAGCCACCGAGACTGGATAGCGTTACCGGCCGCAGCACAGGAGCCCGGGCCGGGCCCGTGAGGGTAAGTTTAAAGAAGCGGGACAGGAGGGCGGCAGTGGCCGGGCGGGGCTGACAGTGAGGGCGGGAACCGCTCTGAGGCGCGGGCGGGGCCGCGGGGGGCGGGGCTTGTGGGCACCGCGGCCAATGGTGTGCGAGGAGGGAGGGGCGGGGCCAGCCCGCCGCCAGCGGGGAGAACGTGACGGCCCGTGGGGAGGCGGAGCCAGGGCCGGCCGGGCGGGGCTCTTACTAGGTGGCGCGCGCAGACAGCGTTGGGTGACCCAGTGGCCTAATGGATAAGGCATCAGCCTCCGGAGCTGGGGATTGTGGGTTCGAGTCCCATCTGGGTCGTGGCCTGTCTGTTTTGTGGCGGCGCCGCCCCGTGCTCGGGATCCCCGACTCTTTTACCCGCAGCTGCCCCGAGCCCTTGCTCTTCCCGGGCGCCGCGTGCTGCCTGGAGCCGCGGGGATCGTGCGAGTGCGTCCTGCTCCCTTCTCAGGGCTCCGTCGCAGCTGCAGCCGGGGAATAGCAGCGCCCGGAGGTGCCACGGCGCTTTTGGTCCCTGTTTTGGTCCCCCGTCGCCGCTGGGAAAGCTTTTCAATCTCTCCTGCTTGAGCATCCCTGTTGCAATGCTGGAGTGCTCCAAACACCATTACTACTCTTAATGGAGGTCCTGCCCAGGTAAAGAGTCTGGGGAAACAGTGCAGACACATGAATGAGGGTGGAATTGCACCACCAGCTAATTCAACAGAAAAATCCTTGGCCTACAGGTCTGTGGGATGTTCATGTGTTTGTATATCCATCCATCACCATCCATCTCCCTCTCCCAGCTGCAGGTACCTGCTGCTCACCAAATCAATGGAGGAGCCCTCCTCTCCCTCGTGCTCGGTTTACATTCCTATTCCTGTAAGAGCTATCTTGGGATAGTTCTGGAATTAAAAATGTTTCAAATAACAGAGGAAAACAAGGATGAGTAAGTGCTGCAGTAGAAATGTAACTTCTTGAATAATAGATGTGGTGAAATGTCATTTATTTTCCACACTATTCTGGTGAATTTTCTTTATCTTCACCCATGGCTGCTGGAGACAAAGTCCTGAGCTTTGGGGAATCCTATTGAAATGCTTAATTAAGGCAGGACAAAACAAACTGCTTAAACTAAGCAACACTGAATCCCATGCCACAGACATTGCTGAGGGTTACATTTCCATTCAAGGGTGGGTTTCAGGAGCCTTTCAGTGCCTTTATGGAGTTTTAAAATTGTTGATTGCCTCTAAAGTCATGAGCAGCTTCCACAGCACCCGGCAGCAGCTGGTGAGTTAAACTGTCACAATGGAAATCTTGTGTAGCAATAAGGTAACTTAGAAATAAGCCTTCTTAACTCAGTAATCCAAATCAGGGTTGGCTTGGTGTGTGAAAATTTGCAGAGTTCTTCATGATGGCAAAGAGAGATTTAAAAATAAAGCTGTGTGGGATCAGCAGAGCTTTCCCTTGGACTAGGCACTCACTATTGCATTTTTCAGCCTGAAAAGAATCACAGAAACTGGTTCCTGAAAGTAAAAGAGGAGATTAGCAGCTGTATCACTGGAGGTGGCCAGAAATCCCCAGATAGGTTCCATTGTCATGCACATCCCTTCCAGACCCTGTGTGCCCGGGCTCTGGTGTATTCCAGCACCTCCCAGTTCTCTCCAGAGCACAGCTCTCCATAGCCAGCCTTGTTCCCTATGACTTTTCCCTACAGAGTGCCAGAGGAGGGCAAGACTTTCCCCAAAATAAAAATGTGCTGCAGAACTCCGTGTGGGTGTGCTATTCCCAGGACACAGGTGATGCAGCCAGGGGGTTGCTCCCCTTGGGAAGGAGCACATTCCTCCAGGCAGGGCTGGTGGAGGCAGCAGCTTGGTCCTGCTCCAGTGGGTTGTCCAGCCAGTGATTCCCGTTTCCCCTCAGGCTGCCTCTCATTAGCATGGATCGGGGGAAGGGCATAAAAGGCTCCAGCTCATTTTGAGTCTGGAAAAACTTTACTTCAAAATGACAACCCAAGTGTTCTGGCTCCTCTGCTTTGCCATTAGATCATCTTCTGGTAAGTCTGTTACCTCTGCAGTGGGGCTGGGGCACGTCTGAGGCTGAGGACATTCCTACAAACCCGGCAGCCCCCAGCCTGCAGCCTCTGCAGCAAGTAAGGGCTCGAGAAAGAAACATTTCAACGTGTTTGTGGGATGGGAATGTAGATTGCAATATTTAATTTGCAAGCATTGGGAAGAATTAAGAGCACCTGGCAGAAGCAGGCAGGGAGCTGGTGCTCCTCTGTCCCGCCAGCCACCACTGGCAGGTGAAGTTGGATTTGCTTCTGCATCTGGGATTTTTATAATTTGTATCAGGTGAAGCTGGATTTGCTTCTGCATCTGGGATTTTTATAATTTGTATGTGACCTTTCTCTTTTAGTCCCCTTCACCTGTAACTCCAGGTGTCTGACTGACTTTAACATGTTCAGTGTGCCCTGTGTGCCTGCAGCAAGCTGTCCTGAATAGATTTATTTGGGTTTTAGTGCCTCACTGACAAAACAGAAATAGCATTTACATCTGTTCTACTGAGATTTAGTTATAATGCAGTCGTATTTCTTAGGTTGCAATAACTAGACAGGAATATGTTGTTAGAGGATGAGGAATCTCAAGGTCCTGAACAGAATGAGTAGAGAAAAATGAACTATTTCTTGATACAATCTGTGACTGAGAAGACGTGATAAAGTGGTAGAAGAGATTTATTTACACACCCAAGTCTGAGGCACCTGTTCAGAGGGCACAGCTTCACACTGAACCATCTCCAAACCCCCCTCGCCTGCTGCTTTTGGCAGCTTGGACTTCTTCCACCCCTCTCTCCATGGACATTCTTTAGACTTTACGTGTGGCCAGCCCAAATATCAGGGAATCTTTCCCATGACAGCAGCTGGTGAGAGCACACAGGGGGAGAAGTGGCAAGGTCAGCAGTTGAGTCAGTTACAGGAGATAAACCAGGACGTTGTTCATCTGTGTATGTCAAATCTCTCTTTTCACACAAGGAGCTGGGATCAGCCTCCTACACAGGATAACCACGGCCGTGAGCACCAGACAGAGGCTGTGTGTGGGTGAGCTGTGTGAAAACTCTGCTGGCTCGCTCCAAGCCTGCAAGGGAAGGTCTAAGGGAAAAGGAAAATAGACTGCCAGGGGAAATTTCTCTCCTGCCTGGCTAAACATTTTGCTTGTTTTTCTTTGTGAGGTTCAAAGGATCAAGGTGAAGGTATAAATGAAAGTGTGGGTAATTGCCCAGCTTGTGTGAACAGTGCCATTAAGTTATTTTTTTCCCTGGATTTCCAGACACTTCCTCTCTTTCTCAAATGTCCTCTCAAATTAAGCAAAGCTGTGAAATAATTGTTACTAGCAGCACTAGCTTAATAACTGCTACTATGTGCTCGAGTCAGAGATCCAAAACTGTGTATAAAAAACCTTTCCAGTAGCATCCAAAGCTGCTGAAGAGTCTGGATGACATTGTCAACAGGCATCCCATGGATGGGAAAACCAAAGAGTTCTGCTGTCATGGTCTCTTAAACAAGCATCCCAAATGGCAACGTGAACCTTGTTTCCTCAGATGCTCCCTGGAGATTCAGGGGTTTGAGAAAAGGGTTTGTTTTTAATTTGCAACAATAATAAAGTAAAAATGCAAATCTCCTGTTTTGCTCACACAGCTGCATTCCCTGTACTGGACCTTCAATATCTGAGTATAGGAACGAGGAGCTCTACTGTGCTTCATCTATTGAGCTATTTATTAGTTTTATATCTTATTGTTGAAGGCCTCACTTCTGGATTAGAGCCTCAAATCTTCTCATTCTGAAACATTTGAAATAAAAGATTTAAAACACTGATTTTCCCCTCTCTTTTTTTGCCCGTAGGATCCCTGCTCTATGCTGACAAGCCCGGCCAGGCTCTGAGCAAAGATGTTTTCAGTGCCGCAGCTGAGGTTCGGGTGAAGGAGCCAGCGCGGGGCACGGGCAGTGCCAGCGGGAATGCCAGGGAAGGGCGGCTCCCGGGAATGCCCCCCGGGCCCCCGGGCATCCCCTCCCTGGCCCCCGACAAGAGGAAACGCGCGGAGCCTTCCCTGGAGAACAGCACAGGGCCGAGGAAGCACCTGGGGCAGCTCGGAGGGCTCCGGGCCCCGGGGGCTGCTCCCGGCCAGGCCAACAGGCCGCACCCGGAGCGGCGGCGGGCCGGGGCTGCCAACAGCCTGGGGGCCCTGCGAGCCCCTCCCCGCCCTAAGGCCCTGCTGGAAACCCAGACTTTCCCGGACTTTGGAATGGGGGAGCCCAACGATCCTGACACGCTGCACCACTTCAACCGAGCGGGGAAGGGAATGGCCTACAAAGAGCCCGACCCGTCCGGCAGGATCCTCAAGGCCTCGTGGGTCACGAACCGCTGGGAGCCCAGCCCGAGGCACCGGGGCGAGCTGGGGATAGGTGAGGGATGGGCTGGGGATAGGTGAGGGATGGGCTGGGGATAGGTGAGGGATGGGCTGCCCACAGCGGGACAGGCTGCACAGAGTGGGACAGGCTGCACAGAGGGACAGGCTGCCCAGAGAGGGACAGGCTGCCCACAGTGGGACAGGCTGCTCGGAGCGGGACAGGCTGCCCAAAGCTGCCCACAGTGGGACAGGCTGCCCAGAGCTGCCCAAAGCTGGGGCACAGTGCAGGGACAGATCCCCCAAGGGCCCTGGCTGTCCCTCAGGCTGTGCTCCTCTTGCAGACGGTGACAAGGAGAAGCTGTGTCAGAGCGAGTGCAGGAAGGAGCGGGATGAAGGGGAGGCTTTCTGTGCCAGCGAGTTCGGTAGGTGCTGTCCCCCTCAACCCACAGGGACAGAGCACCTTCTGTCCACTTGTCACTGATACTGCACTTCCACTTTAAAAATACTGTGATTAGATACAGTAAGTATGTTCAATAATTACCAAGTATTCCAAAAGGACCCATCACAGCTCTTCATAAACATTCTTACATTACTCTTTCCCTGCCTTGGACTAGCACTGCCCTTTTTTCTGTTTCCTCTGGAGGAACAGTGTCCTTGGGACCGATCAAGGGAACTGAAAAGACCAATTGTTTTAGATAGTCTCAGATTAACCATTACAGCTGGGTTATTTATCTCTTACCATTTAGAGCAAGTTTGATTTTGGAGATGGAAGTTTGAAATTAAAACAAAATAATGAACCAAACAGAAAGAAGGCTGTGATCCTCTCTCTAGAGAGGATTCTTCTTGAAGTTCCTTAGGATTCAGTGTCTTTAGTCCTTGTGTTCACACTGATTTAACTAAAGGTGGCAGGAAACAGCCTGGTATTTTTGTAGACTTTGTTTAAGGACAAACATTTTCTGACTGAAACCCTGCCTTGTGCTTACAGAGTTGTGAAACAGATACCAACTTTTTCTCACAGTATTTTAAGAGATAAGGAAAATACAAGCCCAGTGGTAACAGATGTTTCCATTTGTAGAACATAAACACGTTGGGAGACATCTGTTTTCTCTAAATGGAGAAGTCAGGAAGTGCTTTCTACAAATGTTGTCCTGCTTTGGTTTTAGCACTCTCACACATTCCTGTCCAACATGGGCTTCACAGCAACCTGACCTCTGTGTGTGTTAGCCCTTAACAAACAGCTCTGCTCCTAAATTGAAAGGACAGGTAGGAAAAAGTCTGAGCAACAGACAAGCCAAGGTTCCACAGCAGCCATCAGAGAGAGCTTTTCCTCTCTTTATATTATATTTATATTACAGTGCAGATAAAAGAATAAATTACTGAATCAGAGGCAGGTGTAACACCAGGTGCAGTAGCCCTACTCACACAGAGCTGTTTTCCCAGCCCTGCACCCAGCTCAGCGCTTGCCAGAATCAGAAACTGGGAGAGCAGCATGAAGTGATTGTCTGATCTCCCAACACAACCTACTTGTGCCCCTGTCTCTTGGTATGACAAGGGCCTTTTATTTCAAAAGCCAAAGTGTTTCATTACCAGCTTGGCTTTGTACTTCATTGGGAAATTTTAAATTTGAAAATTTTACTTTGTTAGGTAAATTTGCCCACTTTTTATATATCAGGATAGAAAATGGTACTAAACCCATTGCTTCTGCCCTAAGAAACATCTCAAACCTGTAAAGCACAAGGTTTGCAAAGCAGCAAAACTTCAGGCAATGACCTCACCAAATGTGATTATTTGAAGCAATTCCTGCTGCCCACTCCTGAGCCAAGGCATTCCTGCTGACACTTCCTTTACAGCATTTCAAATTACAGCCTTCACACATGCCCTGAAAACTGCCATGATATAAAATCTGATCCTCTTTTTCCCTCTCCCTTAAAGCAGCAGTGAATGGAATTGTTTATAACCTGGAGAGCCTGGGCCATGGGGTGCAGTGGGTCACCCTGCTGGTGGACACTGATGGACTGTACAGGATGAGCCGCCTCTATGTCACCCCTGACGCCGCCTTCTTCCGAGTTCACATCCTGCTTGTGGATACTTTGAACTGCAGCAAACCATGCCCAGACTTTAAACTTGGTAAATCATTCCAGCTAAATCCATTCTGCTATTCCTGTGCATGCACTGCAAGCTCAGTCTGCCCTACTTTAATAGGCTTAGCCTGGGTTGTTGGGAAAATTTGGATGAAAAGTATTTACTCAAAGTACTCAAAGTTTATCAGCGCAGACTGCTTTCTTGTAACTGGATTGGAGCTCAGGTGTTGCTGCACCCCCTAAGCACCCCCAAGCTTTTCCATTCCCAGCTGCCCCATGCAAGGGACACCTGTGCAGCTTCTTTGTACCTGTCCTAGACAGCGCTGGCTGTCTGATGGCAACAATACAGAGGGAAAACGGAACTGTGGGGAGAACAGAGGACATCCAAACTACTCTAACATAACTACACATCACTAAAGCTTTTCTTAATATTCACACAATAGTTATCCCTTAACTGTGAGAGCCAACCACCTCATTATCCATCTTTTGAGTGCAAGTTTATCAAATGCCAGCATTTCCACCAAGAGTAAATCATCATTTCCATGCCAGCCCCACCCCTAGGTCCCAGCAGAGCTCAGGGTGCCGCAGGGGAAGCTCCGTGCCCAGAATGTTTCCATAGACACAAGTTCGTGTCTGTTCGCACCCCTGGTGCCTCGGAGTGACTCCCACTCGCTCCCTCAGGCTCAGCTCCCGTCTGTTCCGTTCCTGTGTTGCAGGCAGCCGCTACATCGTCATGGGGCACATCCACCACAAGCGCCGCCAGGTGCCCCCGGAGCTGCTCCCGGCCCTGAGGGGGCGGCTGCGCCCCGGGGACGGCTGGGTCGGGAGCGGCAGCGGCTTCGTGAGGAGATTCAACAGGAAAAGGGATCTCAGGGTGAGGGCAGCGCGCTCCAGGTGTCCCTGAGGCTCCGTCGGGACGGGGGAGCAGCGGGATCGGCCCTCAGAGCGCCCCGGCCGAGGGCAGCGCTCCCGCCTGGAGCCTCAGCAAACTCCGGGTGCCTCGGGCAGGCACCCCCAGCCAGGCTCGGCACTGAATTCACTCTAGGGAATGCGAACCGGCCGGGAATTTGCTCCAGCTGCTTGCAGAGCCACAGGTTATTGTTGCTTCCCCTGCTGCAGAGTGCCCCGAATAATCTGTAGTAACTGTAATGCAAAATTCTGGCAGTTTCGTCCTCGGTACGCAACAACTGCACTTTGAACGCTTCACCTTGAACACATTAGATGATACCACAGCTTTATCTACACAGGATGTTCACTGTGCTTTCACAGTTCTGCCTAATGCACTTGGTTTCAGAGAAGCCAACACCACTGAGTACCATTTGTATTATTTTTGTCTCCTCAACCATGTCCATGGTATTTCTGAAAATTACACCATTCTTCCAGCAGAGCTGGATGTTCACACAAAGCATACAGAATAGAGTGTAATAATTTGAGTATATGAACACTGACTGAAAGCAAATCAAGAACTGCAAATGCCCAGTTGCATTTACAAGTGATGGTGCAGGGAATGCAAAATGAGCATGGGCTGCACACACTGGGTGTGCCAGGGCACTTTGTCCCAGAGCTGTGCTGAATGCCATTCCCCAGGAGAAATATTGCCAAGCTTGTACTTGCACAAGAGTAAAGTTACTTTTTAAATCAAAAAGACAATATTTTATTACCTTTAGTGTGCTGAAATTGAGATGTTTGTTGTTCCCAGTCAGTATTCACAAATAATAAGTCTGTAAAAGAAACTAATAAAATGCTCATGGAGGTTCTGCTTTCACTGTCTCCTGGGTTCTGAAGACCCAAAAATCTTATGTAATGATATTGCACAGAGGCATCTCCTTGTGTGACAAGTTGGCTGAGGATTTGATACATATTTCTATTAAGAAATGTAAAAAATTGAGTACAGCTTAAACCCCCACATACTCAGCAATATGATGTGAACTGCCACAGGAAGCAGTGGCTTCTACAGAAGCATTTTCTGTTTTGAAACAAGGGTAGTTCTGACACCCTGTACTTGTCACACACCTCTGCAGCTGCATTTGGTGTCACTGGAAAGGCACAGAGCAGCGGATGGGATGGGCTATGCTGCGTCAAGTATTTCTTGACATGGAGCCAAATACCAAGAGCAAACATCCCCTATTTGGGACCCAAAAGGCTCTTACTGGATAGAAATTTACTCACAGCGTGAGTCTACCTAAAAAATACCATGTCTCACTTTTGGTATGTGAAAGACTTTGCATGGAGCACAGCATGGATGGATGGAATTTTCCTGAGAAAATCTGAGGGGGTTTTGATTTGGCAGAAGGACTGTTCTGGCAAGGAATCAAAGCTCTGGAGTGACTGGGAGGACAGAAGGAGGAAGGGTTACATGTGCATCTTGAGTTTCTTTGTTTCTATTTTCAGGGAAGTCCAGGACTAAGCAGCAGCTCCTCCAGGCATCCCCCCAGAGCAGTCCTGAGCCCCATTCCCTTATCCTGCTGCAGCCCAGGGAGGTGTGGGCACAAACCCTGCCTGTGCCTCCCTGGGGCTGCCTCTGGGAGGGACAAACACAGAGAAAGGACATCCCAAGCCTGAGTTCAGTGCCCACAACTGACACAAAACACTGGGATACAGATGTTGCTCTGGGAGCCTGAAAAGTGATTTACCCCATGATCTCCTCCTGTGTTACCAAATCCTCTTACCTTTCTGTTGGAACCCCGTTTACCTCAGGAGGAATAGCTTCAGGCGATGGTGAAGAGAAAAAGGATGGATTCTGCTGGAGGGTTTAATGTCCAGAGGTTTATTCCATGGTTACAGAGGTCTGAACGTGAGCAACTGCTCCAACAGAATCCCAGCTGCATGGTCTGATCACCTTTTTAAGCTCAGGGACAGGGGGAGGGGAGGTACAGGTGAGGCTCCAACCAGGTGAGAGGGGCAGGGTCTCAGGGGAAGATGACACCCAGACAGGCCAATGACCTCTGGGCATGGGGGCATCCTTTGAACTTGACCAACCACACAACGCCTTGCTGGAATGATAAACCTGATTGACAGGACTCACTCAGCATGGGGGCAAGGGGGAAGGGAGAGAGGTATAGGCACACCTGGGGGGATGACCTGGAAGGCCAAAATGGGACATTAGACCACACCACAACACCTTTCCCTTCTTGACTGGACAATTCCTCCTTAAAATGTTCCCACAGCAGCTGAGGAACAAACCCCTGTGTCACAGCCCCACTGAGACAGGGCTGGAGCACAGCAGGACTGTTGTCACCAGGCTCCTCACATCCTAAACACACCTCCTGAACATCAACAATTCCAGATGGAGAGGATTTCCAGCCTTGCACTTGCCATTCCAAACCCCTCCCAGCAATAACCACACTGGGAATGGGATGGCACTCACACTCAACAGCTGCCATGGTAATTCTGGTACCTCACAGTCAGTAATTTCCTTTCCAGTAGGACAGGTATGGAAAATTCTGCTGCCACCACACAGAAATCTGGGTGTAAGGGAATAACTGTTCTCACCCTGTCTGTCCAGGATAAAGTCCTCAAGGCTTTTGGGTAAGCCCAACTTCTTACTGTACTTTGAATCTCCATTAACTTCTGCATGAACTAAACTGAGATTGAGGATAATTGCTTCAAACTGGAGGAGGCAGAAAAGGAAAATCAAGTTGGCACAGCTCACATTATCAATATCTCACAACATATGACCATTTCAAAACAACTGTTGCAATAATTTATAAAATACAAAGAAGACAAGGACCGAGCAGAGATCACAAATCTTATGAACTTTATGCTTGATGGCAGGTGGGGATTAATTAAGTGATTTATTTTCTGTAACAGCATTTAACTATAAAACATCAGCACTAGCAAATCCAGAGAAGTACCCTGACCTGCCCAATGGACACTGAACACACTGAAACAGGCTCTCATGGAATCACAGAATGGTTTGGGTTGGGTGATTATTCAGCATTAATCTGCATGGATGGATTATTTCCCTAATCAACCTGATTCAGTTACATATGATCTGGCAAAGCCAAGACCTATATCCAAGACCATGATCAATGTTTCATTAGAAACACCACCAAATCCATGTCAAACACATTACTTTATTTGTCTAGGATGATATGTCCTATAAGGTACAAAAAAGTACTCTTCATTTTGCCACAATTTGTTAAAAACAGCAATCTATTGCCTACAGGTAGGAAAGGTTTCAACCATGTCAATATGGAGTTAGGTATGAATAAATAGTACAGAAATGCTGAGAAGTTGGGATGAGATGCAGGATCTGTCCCAGTGCTGTTAAAGGTGAGATTTTTCCTTGTCCCATTAAAACACAATGCTTACAATATGCAGCATTTTTTTAAAACTTCAAAGGACAACATAACCTAAATGCAACTACTCTTCTTTGACTTTCAGAAGCATAAATGGATTATTGTTTCCACACTGAACAATTAGTAATTTTCACAGATTGGTTAAATGACAACATTTGTATGTACAAAAACACACGGCTTTTTAGTAGAGAAAATCCCCACAGAAGAACCTGAACACCTGAGCTGGAAGTGTAAGAAAGGGTGGTCAGTAGCAACATCTTTTTTAAGAAAAATAACAGAAGAGGTTCTTGCATAGCAAGGTGTGAGGTTAAACCCAAAAGGAGCTTATCCATAAATCAGGTAAATCCCAAACCACTGGAGAACAGAAGTTGACTGTGAGTCAGTGCAAAAGCTGCTCAGGTGGGTGAGGAGCTGCAGAGAAACCAGGCTGGGAGCTACAGACAGGGACCAGAGCAAGTCAGTCACACACAGGGAAGGAAAAACCTCCTCATCTGCAGTTTGCATCTTCCTGGGCTGCAGTTCACCCCTCAGGGCAGCCCAGGAGACCCAGGGACACAATTACAGGTGGTGCTCCACAATCCCAGAGCACTTGGCAAAGGTCACTGAGCTCCAGTGGGCAGGAAAACCTCACCAACAGCTCCTGCCCTGGCCCAGCTGGACAGTCAGGGCTGGAACACAAACAGCTCCAGCCCTGTCCCTCCTGGACAGTCCTTCAGGCCCCCTGTGGCAATGTCTGATGGGGTTGGGTCCCCTCCTTGGCCATTCCCACCCCTGCTCCTGGCAATCCCTGCACAGATCCCCAGAGTGCCTCACACACGTGGCAGCGCACACTCAAACACACCTACTGCTGTGGGGAGAACAATGATCTCCATTTATTTTGTTTCATATACATCCATATTTTGAATTTTAATACAAAAGAAAAAAAAATTAGAATCTGACAAATGTTTACAAACAAGATACCTTCAAATAGATTTTACTCAGTTCAGTCTGGTGCAGAGTAAATGACAAATTGTACTGTTTGTTATATTCAAGGCAACAGAGTCTGTAGTCCGTGACCACTCAGCCGAAATTTTATGCAAGCTTGTTTTTATCTACCATGAATGATAAACTCCTTGTTGATTCCCAGTCCTGTGTGTGTGCACATGTGTACATAGCAGCTCCTTTCATAGAAAGAAAAGACATCTAGAGGTCTTCTTGTACTTTTACCTACAGGAATCATGTTAAGATACAGAATGGATTACATGGAACCAGGGCTGGATTTTATAAGAAAAAATAATTAGCTGACAAATGAGGGCAGCAATAAAAAAGCGTCTTTTTTGCAACAATAAATAAATACAGTCAAAGTTTTCTGTGTGGACTTTAAACCAGCTTCTTCACTGAAGAACAGACGTGGCATTTCCATGGAGTTAAACGTGACCCCATTTACTGTATCTTTTTTCTTGCTCTCTTTCTCTCTCTCCTTCAACAAAACAAAGTTTTCCTGCTTCTGCCACAATAGTACAACAATTTGATCTTGACAAGAAAGTGGTGCTGCTGATTTTTATTTCTTTGTCCTTTGGACAAAATAAGCCAAGAATATAATTTGACTGTTGTGACCAATAAAAACGCAGTTTACATCGAGTCTTGTCAGGATAACCTGACTAAAAACATCTGGCTCCTTAATTAAAAATTGTCAGACAACCAGATCCTTGCTCGTGTGTTTGGTTAACACGCTGAACTCTAAGAAGCTGTAGACTGCAGTTTGTTGTTATGGGACCTGCAGAATACAGAAGAAAGTGAAGAATTAAGCACCCTTCAGTTTGGAGAACACAGTTGCTGCAAGGTGTAGCCAAAAATAAATCACAATAAGGGAATTACCACCATGTTGCTTTCATTTATTTTTTTTCCCCTTCAGAAAAAATAATAAATCTTGCTCTGAATTTTAAGCCCATTTTCTCCTCCAGAATAAAAATATTTCAGTACTTGGAAAATGCAGTGTGTCACTGGGATATTCCAAAATGCCTGAAATCAGTTTTACTCACATATTTACATAATAGTAGTCCATCAAAAGGAAAGAAAAAAGACATTTTTAGTTTTTAATATTTATAATAAGGTCTACTTTGCTTAAATTTATTCAATAAGTCTTTGGATTAACTTAATAGGAAAAAACTGAACAGGCATGTTAAAATCACATTTTTCTAAGCAGAGTTCAGCAAAACTCCTCTTTGAATTCACAGTTTTATTAATGACTTAAACTAACACAATAAAATACAAGGTTTCCACGATGAATTTTTCATTTTTCTCAATACAGTAGTTGAGGAATGGAACATTTTTGTTAATACAGTTACATTCAGCAGTGTGACTGCTGGCAACAGAAACAACATTTACTTTTTAGACAAATGATCTGGATTTTTAGGGCAGTTTAATGTCATTGGATTGTACAATAAAAGAAAGTGACCCCAACATCCAGTTCTGATTCCAGTTAAAAAGTTCAGACTAAAGATATCACAATCTGCAAGAAAAGAAAGAAGATGGATGGTATAAATGAAAAACAAGAACAAAAAAGATGCAGCAGTGAAATCAGGGGAAAGCAAGGGGAGTGACACAAACATGGGTTGAAAACTACCTGACAAAAATCATTATTACAGTATTGAACTGGAAAGAAAAATGGATATTCTTTTTCAGGAATGTCTATGTAAGTGAAACACTCTATATCAGCCCTTCTTCAGAAAAAAAAAATAAAATGAAAAGTTTAATTTTGAAAGGTAAATTTTGAATTATGTTCCATTTTCCATACCCTACTTTAAACCTTACTTACTCCCCTGTTTCAAAAGTCGTAAATGATAAAAAGAGGAGAGAAGGAGTAACACTGAAGTATTTTAATTTCTTTCAATGGATTATTACCTTCACAGCAGGATTGTCTCTGACTAGCATGAGAAGTATTTACTGCAGAGTACAACATCAGCACAACTCAGGCACAGCATTTGCCCTCATCAGAAATTATTAAGTTTTCTGCAGCAATGAGTTATAGCATCACTCAAATTTTGCAAATTCGTGATACCCATATTTTAAACAACTCCTTTTGAATAAACATTCCAAAGTAACCTTCATGAAATCATATTTAAGCCTTAATTTTGAACAAATTTTCCAGGAAAGCACATGGAACAGCAAATCCCTGTGCAAATACAAGATAGGCTTAGAAGGGAGATTTCAGCACAACACCTGTGGTTAGGAACACTCCAGCTTACCTGCTTGCCTTAAATCCTTTTAGTTTCTGTACAAAGAAAGACTCGAGAACTTCTGCACACTGGTAGAAAGGGGAGTCACTGGGATTGTAGTAACGGCAGTTATCAAAAATTTTGGTCATGTCTGCCACAAACTCCGTCACCTTTTTGTAGTAACGTTTCAGGATTCTTTCTTCCATGGTAGCAAGGTCTTTAAAGAAACCACAGATTATTTGAATCAGAGACTTTCATCCTAAACAGAAATCTACATTGTCAAGACTGTGGGAAACAAGGCATTATCCAGATTAGGGGATTTTCCAGGAATTCTGGTTGTCACTGCTGACAGCAGCAGCTCTCCCTCACCAGAGACCCTTGGGCATGGATATGTTGTGTGCAGGGAAATTCAATAAAATACAAGAATGACCAGGGAAAACCTTTGCAAGGAGCTCCCACTTTTTCTGAAGAAATGAAGGGAAAAGGTCAGACAATGAGGATCCAGGTACCCTGGACATGGAACAGCCATCACCTACTAATTATTTTTTGAATTTCTGCCTTGCTTTGAATGAGCTATCAATTCTCGTGGGCATGTGCACATTGCACATGGCACAGATGAAAGATTTCAAGTGCAGGGTCATGCAAAATGCCAGAGCTCTCATCCTTACTGACCAGACACATTAAGGAGACAGAAATGGTGATGTGAGTAGTAATTGTCACATTCTTATGCAAATATCAATTAAAAACAGGGAGAGGAACAAAACCTGTCAAATATAAATATAGCTGAGTAAATGTCCAGTGGCATTTTTAGCCAGAAAAACAACTATCTGCCCTTGGAAAATGCCTTGAGGTGCTTATTTTGAAATGCCAGTGATGCCAGAACCTGTGCAAACAACTGCAGATAGATCTGCATTATCTGGTGTATTTTACTCAGATTTACTTGTATTACAAATGTCTTCTCCTACTTAAGTCAGAAAGGGTTAAATGCACTTTTGTTTGCTCCATCAATAATTCTGTTATTTGAGCTTTCCTTACAAACTTTAACCCATCCATCATGGAAAGTTGTTCAGCATTGTAATAACAGCACAGCCCAAAACTTTGGAACAGGAAAAGGACACAATTCCTAAACAAAATATTATTTTCAGTCAAAATACCAAAACATGTTTGCCAAGATACTAAACTGAACTTTCCTATTTCTAGGATGAGTAAAGAGTAGATGTCAAATGACACACTGGCTCTTATTTACAGATCTGGAAATTCAGATAATTCCAGAATACAGTATATTATAATACTCAGAAATTCCTCAATACTGTAAGGAAAGGAAAAACATTCCCAACACCATTTCTGTCAGGAGGTAGATTTTCCTAGGAGGTTTCACATGCAAGTGCTTATCCAGTTTTAACTGGTGAGCTCTAAGAAGATCAAATTAAAGCACTAGAAAGCTGCAGCATCTCCCCTTCCACTTTGCCCACATTCACAACATCTGAATCCTTTTTTCCCTGCAGTTTTAAGGACAAATTACACATAATACAAAATTTACTATACTATCAAGTCAGATGAAGATAATTTTGAACTCCATCTTAAGGTGCTTGTCACACTTCCATAGCATCACCTCCTTCTCAGCCTCTGGATTGTACATCCCAACCTTTGGAGCTCATTACAGAGACAGAAGAAAATATTCCTCTTTGAATAAAGAAATTTAAAACCATGAATTCTCTCCTATTGCTGCACTGACTTCCACATTCATCTGTAGGACTGGCAGCATTTAGGGTGGAGGAGTCAGCCTAAGAGCAGATAAAACAGCCCTCAGGAACTTCTGAATGTACCAGTGAGAATCACAGGGTTTCACCTGCCTAACCTGGGTATTTTGCAAAATATGGCTGCAAGTGGTCAGCAGGAAACGAATTATAATTAAATTAATAACTTGTTATTCCAAAGGCCAAAGCCCCTCACTGAGGCTGCTCTCACCTACACTTACCCATTGGTTCTTTGATGACACCATAATAATCTGGGGCATCGTTGGGATCTACTGGTTCTAGGAATGGCCATGCCATCTTATGAGCCTGGCAGGGAAACAGGAGAGAATGAAAACATGCAATTAAGTTAAATCAGGCACTACTAATAGGTAAATATTTTCATCCTTTTATCTGTTGGGGTCTGGAGTTGAATTTCAGGAAGAAGTGCAGCATTGTATGAAAAGGAACCAGTTCTCATCTGATGATTGGGTAAAGTTTTAAATGTCAGTGACCCAGTAGCTGGGCTTCAAAACAGGAAACTGAAATTCAGACATAACAGGATACTGAGCTGAACAGGCTGCATGGAAAAGTATGGAGTGAATTTACTGAGAGTGCTTTCAAGTACTCTGAAATTAATACACTTTTATAAATGTATGCAAAATACAGGACAATGCAAAATATTACTTACAGGATTTCTGTTATCATAATTTTAAGAATTTTACCAGAATTCTTAAAAATTCCTTATAGTTGTAGCAGAAAAGCCTATTTGAGAGTGACAGACAAATCAGAAATACCAGACGGTGTACATCATTCTTATTGTGAGGATGCCATCAGTTACATGCTGATAATGATCCCTGTGAGAACACTCCTGAAATCTCAATTAAAGTAAGGAAGTGTGGATCACAACCCACAGCAAACTGATCTGAGAACAGAACACTGCACCTTCCATACCCTGTGCAGGTGGGCTCCCACTCTGCCTTTTGGGATTCTAAAGCCTTTCACTGAAGGGTTTGTGCAGTTTCACCCACTCAGGAGCAGTAATTTACTAATTATTGTAAAAGTTCCTCAGCACAGTAACACCAAGCAGGTTTGCAGCTAGCACAGCTTTGCTATTCCCCAAATTTCAGAGCTAACAAGGAGAAATCCCCTGTTCCTCCCAGACCCACTGTGTCTGTCACACTCCCTGGTGCTGCCATCCTCATCCTCACCTGCAAGGAGCGCAGGACCCTCCTCAAGCCTTCATAGTCCTTATCAGTGAGGGGGCTGAGCACAGTCATGGCATCCTCCGTGGACTGGCACTGGGGGCACACGTACTCATCGATGAGGTCGGCCTCGCTCTGCAGGATGCCCACGCAGCGCCCGTGGTACCAGTTCTGACACCGGTCACAGCCAATGTAAAATCTGCAAGAGCCAAACCAAGAGTCAGAGCCTTCATCTGGCCCAAACCCAGCTCACATTTAACCACATCAACCTGCCATCCCCTGCACACAAGCAGATACTTGGCATACAACAGGTAATGTCAGATTTCAGAGTGGCAAATGCTACTACAACTGCTTTTGTATTTACAGACCATTTCAAACACATTCCTAGATTTTATACTTTCTAGAAATCAAGATTTCAAAAATAATTCCTCTGCTTTAGAGATGAAAGGAACAGTGTAAAGCCAGAAGCCTCACCCAGCCAGTATCCAAACCAATTCAAGATGCATTTTGCACAAACTGGACTACAACTAGGGCTTGTTTCACTGCATACAAGCACTGTTCATATGGAAGCTTCAGCCTTGTAACTGAGTACAGAGGGAGTATTCTATGACACAAAGCCTTACAGAAAAAGATGTATATAATTCACACATATATGATCATATACCAACCATATACCCCCCATACTAAAATGATATTCTCCAGCCAGATCAGATTAAAGCACAAAAAAATCCACTAAATACAGCATTGATCTTTTAGTCTTTCTAACCATCCCCTGTTAAAGATAATAAAATAAAAAAAAAGAAAATAAATCCCAATTTAAAGTACATGGTGTTTTAGTAGTTTGTTAAAAAGAAAAGCCACAATACATTTTGACTGCCCTGAGGGACTTCACTTTTCCTAAACATTTACTGAACAGAAACATTCGGGAGGGGGAGACAATTACTGGAAAGCAATTTGTATTACGAACGAATACAATATATGCAGAATAACTCGTTTTTTACTCTTTGCAAGGAACAGGAAAGCACAGTCAGAGCAGTTTTGCTACCTAGACATGGAATAAGAGGTTCTTATCCGAACTCACTGCGACTCATCATAAGGTGTTCTGCAGATACAGTACAACTCCTCACTGCTGCCCTCTTGTGCCCGTTTACACTCATTACAGATGTACACATCCATTTTCTTAGCCTCCTTTTCTGTGATTCCAACACATTCTCCATGATACCAGTTAGTACAAAGATCACAGCCAATATAGAACCTAAAAGTGTTCACAATGAAAATGACAATGTAATTGTCATTTCAAATGGCATGGCACTTTTCCCTGCATTTCTGTCTGATGCATTTGATGCTGGGCTACCTTCTGTCTCAGCTTCCCTGCTCCCTATTCCTTACAAACTAACAACTCATGCTGCAGCTAGACTGGCAGTAAGGTCACTTGGGTCAATTTTAATTTGACAATTCATCAAAATGCACATGTATTAATATGTACATATTAATATGTAACCAGACTTTGACAAAGCCATAGGCTAAAAATCCACTGACTTCAAGGCGTGTGTGAAAAACTGTCAAAGGCACAAAAAGACAAGGCCAAAGGAAAAGGTTTACATTTTCAAAATTGCAGCTCAAAAGCCACTGAAACATTTCCTTAAGGTTTGAAAATGTAGGTCTCAGTTAATTTAAAAAACAAAAGCAAAGCGCAAACACCAACTAGGAGTTACGAGTACACTACAAGAACATGCAACCAGCAGTGTGTAGGTACACCTTGGTGTAACATGATACCAAAGAAAATGGGGTCAGGGCATGATTGTTAATTTTAAATCTTGGTGGTTTCTTTTTTTGGGGGGGTGTGCACTGAAAAACTGATAATAAACTACTTAAAACTGTGACAAAGTGGGATTTGGAGTGAATAATGTCTCCTCTCAGACACAGCTGTGTGACAGAACCAGGTATGGTATGACACAAAGTGAAGGGAACCAGGGACAGAATCATGGGGATGGGACCTTGCACAGAATGATGTGACAAAAGTGTACAATATTATGCCAGGATGTTTGTAACTGGTGTATGGATCTCTCAGAACACACCTGTGACCAGTGACAACCACATGGGCGACGCTCACATCCATTCTCTCTGCCTGAGCAAAAGCAAGCTGACTCAGAACCTCCATCCTCCTGGATCTTGGAGACCCCAACCCCCTGGCAGGTGCTGCTGTGGGAATCCTGCCACCCTGCCAGCCTGCAGGCAACACCCTGGGGACACCACAGCACCCACAGGGCAGCAGCTACCCCATGTTCCACAGGAAGCATCTCTGATTTCCTGGGCCTCTGCACACATCCTGGATGCTCAGATTCTGCCTTTTCTCTTGTTTTTCAGTCAGGCAAATCCTAAAATAAATATCACACAACCCAATTTCCATAAAGAACGGCCAGACATCGATTCTGACAACTCTCAGCAACTCAGCCTGCACCCCCTTCCCAAGGGGGGCTGTGGCTGCTCCTGGTGATGTGGGAGCACATTTGCATCCAGGTGTAGATGCCAAACCTTGCCACTGCAATGTGGAGCAGGTGCCACATTATGATTTAACAAATAAGTTGGAATCTCAGTAGGAATCTTATAAAGATATCTCTACTGACAATCCTTGAAAACAGTACCAGCAAATCCCTGTAATCCTGGAGTATCATGAATGGGAACTAAACATAAGAGATCTGCAATAAAATGCACAGCACAAAAGAAAACACACAGGGTATTCATAAAATACCACAACTTGGCTTTTCAAGTAGCACACCCATCTTTTCTGAAGTAGAAAAGAGACACCAGCACAAAGAGGACGATCCTACATATATACAAAAAAAATTAAAAAAAATTCTCAGGAAACTGTTTTAAAACTTGACTAATTCCTTGCCAAAGAGCAAAAGGATTCTGTACTTCAACAGTACAGACATCATTTGTAGGAACATCAAATTTAAAATTCACAAAAAGCAAAGCAGCAGAGCTCAATCATATTGCTAAGGATAGTACTGAAATATTAACATTTCTTTTTCTTGAAGTTTTATTCAGTGCACTGAAGCACAGTTCTCAATTCAAGCTACCAAAATTCACTCTATGAGCACTGGAGTCAACACGAAGTCTGACAAACAAATCCCTTTGCTCACTCACTAAGTCCAGATGCAGTAACACACAAACCTCTGGAATCACAATCAGGGAACTGGGTCCCTCCTAAGTACACTGGGTGACAGAAAACCTGACACAGACACAAAGTTAAGTGAGGCTGGGGACACCTCTCAGAGGTGACAGTGACAGAACAGCCAGAGCATCATTCTGCTCTTGCTGCAGCACTGGCAGTCCAAGGAGCAGCCCCATTTCCCACACTGAAGTCACAGTGCAATGGTCAGAGCTACTCAAAACCAAGGCGAAAAAACCCTCAAATATCTCAACTTTGTTAAAAGACATAATCAAAACCCAAACAAGGCTAGAAGGAACCTCAGGAGGTCCCCTAGTCCTGGCCCTAAACTTGGAACAAAGAACCATGACCATGGAGTGAATGCACCACTCCAGATCTGTGGTTTCCCTGTTATCAGCCCTTAAAGTACAATCAAACAGTACCAGTTCTTACTTTTGGCTGTTGACACTTACTTGGAATTGGCCCAAAGTCAAATTTACCATACATACATCTCTGCACAGCTCTCAGATGTGAGAAAACCATTACTAACTACTGCTGTTAGTCACCTCTAGCTAAAGCAGCAACATGGAACTCTATCCCCTGGAATCCTCTGGATTCTCCACTCCAGCACTTATACCATTTCTCCACAAGCACTGCACACAGTGTAAATACCTGTCCTCATTCACAGTCAGAATCAAACTACAGAAAACTGCAGTTTTCACTTTGTCAAATGCTTGAATATTCATTTTTATCAACCCCAGCATACAAATAATAATGCATGGAAACCATTTCTCCCTGAAACATTGTCCAAAGTGAACTGCAGTCCAGTGACTCAGAGGCCCCTTTACCAGTACAGCCTTACAAAAAAAGTCATTTATTGGAAGACAGTACCGAAGCTATTTCTGAAGAACATCAACTGCTTCTTCAGAAGGAATTGCTCAAACCAAATTGTCACTTGCTTCTGAGGCAGAGGCAAAACAGCAAAAGAAAGAGTAACAGAGCGGAGGGAAAAAAGAAAGGAGTATGTGCATGTGAGACAGGAAGATCACACAATGGAGACATGCAAACAGTAAAATATAAACCACGCACAGGAACAGTATCAATCGAGGATGTTAATATCTGCTAGTGGAAATAGAGACTTTATTCTCTACACCTCAGTGATCCCTGCAATAACCTGCCACTAGCTCCTCTTCTAGCACTGCCTGGCACTAAGAGCTGACTCTAACTCTGAAGCTGAGGACATGCAGGAGGGGCTGGGGCATCGCTACTCACTTGGACTCGTCGTAAGGCGTTTTACAGATGCAGTAAAGCTTTGTGTCCTTCTTCGTTTCCTTTGAGGTAGTAGAAATCATTTTCTTTTTCTTGGACTTGGAAGCCGAGGAATCTTTCTCCTCCTCTCGTTTCCTCTTCTGGGAGGAGACTGGCACGGGGACAGTGGTGGAGGAGGAGGAGGTGACACTGGCAGCTGGCAGCTGTGGCGGTGCTGGTGGCACTGGTGGCGGTGCTGGTGGCGCAGCGGCGGCGGCCGCGGCGGCTGCGGCTGCTGCTGCAGCTGCTGCTGCCTGGGCTCGCTCCTTTTCCTTCTTAATTTTAGTCAAGTCTCTCTTTAGCTCCTCCTGAAGTGTATTAAATGAATAAATAGAGGGAGGCACTTCATATGATTATGGCAAGACAGGGTTAAAATCTAGGCAAAAATCCCCAAGGTTAACCAAAAGAAAACAATTAAATCCATTTAAATATGCATTTTTTCATGTTCTGAACCACAATTCACATAATATTAAGGGATGACATTCCTGGGCTACAATGGCCCATTGGCTGTAACCTATCAGAAGCTGTTTCATGAAAGAAGGTAATTTCAGTCCAGAAGAAAACCAAGAGACCCTCAAAGGACAAATGAGCAGCTTTGCAGAGATCCACAACCACAGCTTCTTCCTGTAAATTTCCTTAAAATCTCACTAAGTAAACAAAGATTAACACAGAGATACTCTCCCCAGCTTAACATCAAATTAGCCTTTGAGACTCTGTCCTTACCTGCACTTCAATCTGCAGATCTTTGTCCAGAAGTGCTCTTTTTTTCAGAATTTCAGCTTTCAGCTGCTCTTTGTGCTTGAACAGCAGAGCTGAGAGCTTGGTCGCGTTCTGTTTGCTCCGCTTCTGCTCCACGCTCTCTTCTCGCTTCCGTTTCTTAGCTGCCTGCTTTTCCTCTTTGTCTATCTTATCCAGAATATATTTCATCACTTGGTTGCACACAATCATTCTGGAGAAGGAATAAAGGAAAAGGACATTGTGCTGACCTGCCTGTTTATTCCCAGGTGAGAATGCAGAATCAATTCTCCAGTCACTGCAAGCTCATTATTGTATTTCCTAAGATGTACAAGGTAAATTTAGCAACACCCAGTGCTTCCACTCCTGCTTATTTACTAGAGCACTGCTGGGAGAGATCAAGTCCCTTGTTAGGCTCCAGAGGGCCAATCCCAATTTCACTTAAATGATCTGAGTACTAATTGTTCCTCCCCTCCCCCATCTGATTCCCAACAAAGCTTTGGCTTTGGTAAGGATGAGAGAGATTTTTGCTCGATTAAGTTTCCTCAATTTGTTTGAAGGAGCTGGATTTTTATTTTAATGCAGGATGAAAGTGAGTTGGAAACCTGCAACTTCTTAAAAAACAGACATTTCTATGCTCCAGTGAAACATTACCAAGATTTTGTGTTTTGGCATAAGGACTGACAAACACTTTTCACTGTATAGAATTCACTACAAACAGTTCTCAATTTCTCCACTAATGACAGCTCAAGATGAGTTTTTTGTCTCCTTGTTGTACCTTCAACTATAAATCTATTTTCCTGCTCACTTGTTTTGCACCTCTAATTTATTTTGCTTTATATTTCAATTAGAAAATGAATGTATTTGGGTTCTTCTGAATTTACTTTTCCCTTCCCCATTCTTTTCCAAAACCATTAGAAAACCAAATGCTTCTTGTTGCCAGAATGACCATGAAAAAAAACTCCCAGTGAGCTGAGAGGAAACAGCAGAATAGCAATGGCCAGGACAAGCAGCTGCTGGCAACTCTGTGGTCTCAGATATTTTATCCTTTGATAGACAGCTGGATTTGGATGACAAATGGAATATGTACATAAATATTTGTAGGGTCATACAATTTTGTTTAGCTTGCTCTTTATACCTGCCCTGCATCTACTTCGTTTTGTCTGTTTTTTTCACAGATTAAAGATCCCCATATCGTATTTTTGAAGAAGAATAAATCAGTGAGATGGAAAAGCAGCTGCACCACCAAGCTAGTTAGAACTATTTTTTTTTCATCTTTCTTTTAAATTGGGCTTTTGTCACTCGAAACACCTATTTGGTTATCTGACACAATGAAATGAAGAGCATATCCAATACATCTTTTTCTTTATGCAACTGTGAACAGTAAAGGAGTGGCACCCAGGGGTGGTGTTGTAATCAACTGAGCTTGTGATTTGATGATCAAAATTTTATAGAACATACTCTTCTTTTTCTTAGTATCTGACACACACTTGTGATTATCTAATTGGAGCAACTGCATGTGTGAAAAGGAGTCAAAATAATCCCAAGACAAATGACAAACACTCCAAATTTCTGTTTAACAGCTTCAAGCATAAAATCTCTCAGTTTGTCAATCTGTCTTCCAACTCTTCAGCTCCTTCTGTAGAGTGGGATGTGCAGGGACAAGAATGGAAACACATGGCCATGATAAAGGACAAACAAAATCCAGGCTTTTTTTTGCAGCAGAAGCATTAATTCTCCATTCTGTGCTCCTTTACTTGAGTTTTAAAACTGGCCAGCTTCAAACACAATATGCAACATTACTTAAATATATATTATCAAAAAAATAGAGATTATAGAAGATGAAATAAAGGTCATTATGAAAGCCACTTTTAAGTGTTACTCTAACCAATTTTATATTGCAACACTTCTTTAAGCAGGTTTTTACAAACCAGCATTTCATGATGAAACCATTAAAAGATGCAATAAATGAAAAATTTGATATCTACAAATACACTGTGATGCACATTCACCTCTGATTTTCTTCCCTCTCAGCTGGAGTGAGTGTCTTCTTCTGTTTCAAATGCTCTATGACAGCATTCTGCTTCATAACCACCTGTAGGATGATACAGAATCCAAAATAAAAGATGAAAACTTAGCCAGTATTTCACAGTATTATGGGGAGACCCAAGACATTTCCTAAGTTAAAGTGTCATTTATTATAAAGCTGATTTTATCAGGGGAGCAGTGCTTGTTTAAAACCATTATTTGAAAATTCAAAAAGAAATTGAGGAAGAACACCACCACCCCCAGAATGGGATATTTTGCTTATGTCAAGTTTGAACCCAGGAACTAAATGTAAATTGACTGTATTTCCTCAGTGACTGGTTGTTTTATTTTAAAAGTGGTAATCATCCATTCTATATTTTTAAGCCCTGCAGCCATCCAACAGTGCCACATTTCAGATACCTCTGTGGAACCTCAGTTTTCAGGTAAGGAAAGTTCTGCACGTGTGTTCTGTCCAGCAGCTCTCCTAGCTCTGACCTATCTTTCCTGAACTGAGAATAGAGATGGATTTGTCCCAGCAGCTAATGGTAAAGTGAATCAAGGTGACAGCAGAATACAAACATGGTGCAAGTGACTTGATGTGCTGAATTAACTTGGAACATGTCCTTAAATTGCCAATAGCAATCGTGCACTATCTTTGAAAGAATCAAATTAACTGCCTATCAAATGTATTAACACTGTTAACAAGAACAGGCATTTGAAATTAGATTTCTTTCATTCATTAAGTGTTAATTTCCTTCTGTTAACTTTACCTGTTTCTGGATAATGTCACTTTGATTAGAAGCCTGAAGGGTGTGCTCACGTTGAATTTCTATCTATTGCTGCTCCCTGAGCTGCTGAACTGGGTGCAGCTGCCCCTGCACAGAAGCTGCTGGCACTGCCACCACCCTGGCCAGCTGCTGAGCCCGAGCTGGGCTCCTGGGCTGGCCCTCAAGGGGTAACTGGGGCTGGATGTGGGGCACACTGCCCTGCTGGGCTGGGATCTGAGCCCCAGCACGGGGCTGCAGCTGACAGAGGATTGCCACTTGCTGCCAGAGCTGGGGCACTGCAGTAACACCTGTTGGAGGCTGCTGAATTTGTAGCTGAGGATGAGCTGGGCACTGCACAGGAACCTGATTTAAACTCTGAGTACTTGCAAGGGCTGTACCCGAGGTCTGAACCTGAGGCTGGGATTGCTGCAGCCAAGCTGGAATTTGTTTGGGAGCGTGGGGCCCATCAGAGCGGGCGGTGGGGTTGGAGTTTGCACCTGAGCTGGATGCTGAGCCTGGGCCTGGCCTGGGGGCAGCCCCGCGGGCGGTGCTGGAGAGAGCCCCGGAGCCGGGGCTGGAGACTGAGCCGGGGACTTGGAGGGCTGAGCCTCGGGAGGGGCCGCGGGCTCGGCGGGAGCCTCGGCCGGGCTCGGGGCCTCGGGCTGGGCCTGAGCCCCCGCGGGCTGGGCCTGGGGCTGGGCCTGGCCCTGCCCCGCGGGCACGGCCACTGCTGGAGCCGCCTGCAGAGCCGGCTTGGCTTCCCCCGCACCTGTGAACACACAAACACAAACCAGGGCTCCATCACTGCAAATGGCACAGCTACGAGCACACAAACACAAACCAGGGCTCCATCACTGCAAATGGCACAGCTACGAGCACACAAACACAAACCAGGGCTCCATCACTGCAAATGGCACAGCTATGAGCCTTGATAACCCAAACCCTCTGGAACTGCTGCAAAGCTCTGTGCAGGAACTCAACAGACTCTGCAATGCACTTCCAACACATTGTGAAAAATGCGTATTTTATGATTGGCTTTTTGCAAATATTAAAATGAATATGTGTTGTGTTAGAAAGTAATGCTGTATTAATTCGCTTAAGTAGTGTGGTAAATACAGTTTTAGGTTATAAAAAATGTTAAAATAGAAACTATGCTATGTGGGATACTTTTGTTAAAGGAAGAACTTGCAGCGATATAGCAGCCACAGGACACCTCAATCTTTCAGAGAAAAAGAATTTATCTGAAGAAATGAACTTCTTCCCACCTCAAAGGCGCTGTTAGAATTCAGAGGAAGAAGCTGATAATGACCAGACAGAATCCTGTATTTGAATGGAATTTATGCATCATGTATGAAATGTATGAATATGCAACAGGCTATTGTTTTTAAGGGTTAACCCTTTGTTAATGTGGATCCTTTTTTGGGCTCGTGCTGCCCAGAAAAGGTACCCAGAGGTCCATAACTCTTTGTCTTTATTGTCTCATATTGTCTTAATTCAAATTGTCCAAATTATTATTACTCTAATTATATTACTATTTTTATAACCATTTTATTACTTTTAAAATTTTTAAAAAACAAGTGATTGGCATTTTTCACAACATTAACTGCAGGAACAGACAACCTCCAGCTGCATAAGTTCTCCCATGCAATTGAAATGGGAGTTTTTTTTCTGCTGAACAGAACAGTGCTTACCCGAGGTGGAAGTAGAAACAGTGGTTGTAGTTGTGCTAGCTGTAGTAGCAGCTGCTGGTAGTGGGGTGAACAGAAATCTCTGAATTGTACCATTTGGCATAGCTGCTTGCATAAGCTGCTGTCCTGGACCAGGTATTACAGTCACACCCTGAGGGATTAATTGTAACTGACCAGTAGTTTGACCTTGTCCCTGAATTACCACAGTTAAGCCTTGACTGCCACCCTAAAAAAAAAGTTAATATCGATGTATTAGTGATGTAATTCTTAGACAGACTTTGTTGAAAATCAGAACAATTAGGGGTTTGGATTGCAGAATTCAATGTTTTTATCACATACCATACTCCTAAAATCTAAAACCAGCATCTGAGATCATGAAACACTCAAGGACTCTTTCAACTTTTCTACTGCCAACAGATGACTGGGTTGGAGTGACACATTTTGTGAATCCAAAGAACCCAACACAACTCTGAGTCTTTGGTGTAGAAACTCAGAATCACAGAATGGTTTAGGTTAGGAGGGGTCTTAAAACTCACCCAATTCCACCCACACCTTCCACTATCCCAGGTTGCTCTAAGCCTCACCAACCTGGCCTTGGACACTTCCAGGGATGGGGCAGCCACAGCTGCTCTGGGCAAACTGTGTCAGGGCCTCCTCAGCCTCACAGTGAAGAATTTCCTCCCAGTATCTAATCTAAACCTACCCTCCCCTTCAGCTTAAACTCCAAGTCTTGTTCCACCTACAAAAAACCTTATCTGGCAACAAGCAGTCTGTACATTGCAATTATTTATATGAATTATTTATAGTTTGAAGAACAGATGTTGTGGTAAATCAGACATTTATTTTTACCCAAAAAATGACTCTCAACTTATTTTTTGCCAACAGACCTTCATGATCTGAACATGTAAGAAATTGTAAGAACTTTTTCCTCCTCTGCTCACAGATACTGCAACTTTTCATCTGAGATTCTGGATAGCATGAATGCAAACTAGATCTTCACATCAAATCAAAAGACAAGTAATCAAAATTATGATCTGAATGTCTACAAAACAGACCATACAGAATAATTATGTCCCTTACTGCTATTAAACAATTTTTTTCATGCTGCTGAATACTCCTGATGCCAGTTACCTTACTGGGAAGTACAACAGGAAGCAAGCATTAAAACTTTACCATTAAAACTACTTACTTTTTATTTACTATTTATTATATTTATTTACTATTTAAGCTGCTTTCAGTCTGTAATTATGCCAATGCTCATCCTAAATGAAGCCAGACACATGAATTTAAGGGCACAGGCACTAAATGCTGAAATGCAAAGGCAGGATGGGTTAGCACACTTCCACACCCAGGGCTGTGCAGTGCTTTACCTGCCCTTGTGTGAGCTGGGTGAGCTGGGCCATTGTCAGCTTCACCTGGCCCTGCTGGGGGCGAGGGGGAGGTGTTGGGGTCTGAGGCTGAACTTGTTGAGGGGCTGTCCCAGAACTTGTGATGGTTTTCTGCCCAGTGCTGGAGGAAGCTGTGCTGGTACTAGAAACTGCTGTTGAGACAGGCTGACCCCTGATTATCTGAGTCACCACTTGCTGGGTCTGACCTGTAAGAGAAGAATTTGAGCTCAGAAACACATTTTAAACTTTTTAACTGTAGGCACACCAAACCCCTAAGTCACAAATTGCAATGGGGTGTGATGGTGATCAGACAGGTGAAGCAAACGCTGCAGTTTGCACATAAATGTTCTTTACAAACCATTTGTGTGATTGAAAAATGTCTGCAAAATAGTTTAACTACAGTTGCATGCATATAAAAAATTTTCAAACACTGAGCTTCTTAAGATAAAACATACAAAAAAAGGGCTTTCTCAATGCACAATTACTCTATGAGTTTTTAAGTCTTGTGGGGCTTTTTTATTTTGGGATTTTTTCTCCAAATGAATGGACTCAAAACTAATGTGTCAATGATAAATAACATTGACAAAGCCTCCAACAAACACATCCAAAAGCTGAAAAAGGCATTCGTCGAAGATCAAAACGGGGGATTCTTGCATTGGGACACAATGATTTGATGAAGAAACAAACCATGGATTTCACACTGGGAATTGAAATATTAAAGTGAACCTACTGGCTGGCAGAATACCTTGTTGCACCACTACAGGTGTTCTGATGATGGCCTTGCCAAGGGCGGGCTGCTGCAGCGGGGTCCGGATCACCGTCATCCCGGGGCGCAGCGGCGTCCCCTGCACCACCTGAGCACACAGAGGGGACAGCACCTGTCAGCCTGAGCGAAAGCCCCTGGAACATGCCCTGAATGGTTTTCCACATGTGTTTAAATTTTCCCAACTCTTGTACCTCTTTGGAATAAAGGATCCATACACATCATTGCTGTGATGAGCCAAAACTATTGAAAAGCAATTAGCCAGAACTTTTAATATCTGCCCATAACTTAAAGTCTACACATTTAATTTTTTTTTGAGCTAAATACCATATACACTTACATTTTTTTGAATTTAATTGTATTGAGAAAAACATCTTACTTGTGAAGTGCTTGTTGTTCCTAACGTCCCTGTGGTGTTTGGCCTAATGGTTACAGTTGCTGTCCTTGGCTGGAATGAAGTAAAGGTTTGACTTGCACCTGTAGTTGATGGAATGATACCCAATACCTTTTGCTGAACTTGAACCACACCTAATTAAAGAAAAATTGAGAATTCATTAATGACAAAATGGCCAGCAAAAGAAGTAAATGCAACTCCAGGGTGGCATTTAGAACACAAGTCTCCAGGTTTCTAAAATACCTTTGAGTCTTTCAACATTTCTTGGGAAAGCCTTTGTCATATTGTAAAAAGAAGCAGCATTATACTTTGTGAATAGTCCAACTACATTTTAAGTTAAGAAACAGATGTTTTAGAAAAGATTAAGGAAAGTGTGAATCTTCACAAAGATCAGTTTGATGGTAACTGCAAAGAAGTCCTTGCATTGACAGAGTGCCACAAATTAGTGTTATACAACCATTAAAAGCTATAATCTGATTAATTTCAAGTGTAGGAGAGCAGTTTAAACACCTTTCACCTACAACAATGTGGTGCTGAAGAAAACGGGCAATGCTTCTCCTGTCACCTATGAAATTTCAATGCAAAATCTGCAGCCTTCATGATGTGCTCAGATGCTAAATATAATGGAGACAGAGAATTGAGTTTTTCTGTTCAATATACATACATAAATCTCAAAAAAATTAAGTCCTCTTCTTGAGGAGAGAATCAAAAATGCTAATCTTAGTCTGGAGCCAAACTCCTGCTCATCAGTGAAGAGCAGCTGTAGGCATTAATACTTTTGTGAAGAAAGTTTCTTTGTTGATTTAGATAACAAAAAAAAAAGCATGCTTCATTCCACATAGGTCAAAATAAAGCTCCTAATTTTGTGCTGTGAAATGCAGAATAATTTATAGGCAAAAAACTTGCACTTTTCCCCTTACAGACACAAATATGCAACAGAGGGGGAACAAGCTGTAGAAACTTGTACTTTTATATATATATATAAAATATATTTTTCCCCCTTCACATCATAGTTTACTTCACTGGGAAAAAAGTGTCAAAGGAGAATTAAACAGCAAGCTGGAATACAGTTTTTATTCAGTTCCCTTTGCCCTACCTCCTTGAGTTGATGGCACATTGACGGCAACAATCTTGCTGTTTGCAGGGAGTGGCAGCTTAGTTATCACTTTCCCTGCCATCGTTACTGGGCTGCCTGAGAGCTGGAAGGTCTGCCCTGTGCTGGCAATGCTTGTGGCTGAGCTGGCAGCTGTGCTAGTGGCTATTGAGGCACACAGAACAGGCAGGTTTAGAGCAGAATCATTAGTCAATGAAATGACTGTTTTTCAAGCATGAAACAGCAAACTACAGGATTATTTTTACTTTTTTTTTTTTTTTTTTTTAATGTGTCATGCTTTCTTTGGTAAAGGTTCTTTATTGGAAACAGTATGTTACATCATAGAATGCTTTCATGAATGATACTGGCACAAAAACTGTCAGTAATTGATGAGACAGGTCAGAAATGAGTCTTCCTAGCAGAAGTCAGAACAAGGAGAAACTAGACAGATATAATCTCAGAAATGTCCTTCTGGCATAGCAAGAGTTAAGAGCAAAGATAACCAGAAATGTAATAATGCTGCATGTCTGGAGAAGATGTGATGTGATGCACACACAGGGTGAACTCCAGCAATGCTCCTTCCATGACAAATGATTCCTTACCTGTTGAAGACTGGCCTTGCTTAACCCAAGTAGCAAAAGTTTGATGGAAATTCTTGTTCTGTTGGAATGTTACTGTAGCTGGAGACCCCACTTTAGTGGTGAGCACTACTTTGGTTCCTGTGGGGACAGGGCCTGTCAGAGGGCCCACCACGACTTTCTGGGGTGTGGACACTGTGGTTGCAGTGCTGCTGGCTGTGCTGGCTGCAGGGACCACCCCTCCTGCAGGGATCTGCTTCTGCTGCTCCAGCCGCTTCTGGTCAGAAAAAAACGGAATAAAGAGATCATTTGTATTTTCAGATTTTACAACATCAACATTGTCTCTACCCAGTGTTGAGAGATAAAGGCCTCTGGTAGGATTTTAGCTCAAATTAGGATTATAGTTCAAATGGAGAGGATTGAAGAATAGGCTCCTTGATCTCCAGAACTACAAATCTGCTTAGAATACACAGCCAGAAACTTTCCTTTATAACAACTTTTAAATCCTTGCCTTATGTTAATTTCACTGCACATTTTACTTATAAAAACCTGCACAACATATTAATTTGTCTCAGATTAATCAGAAAGATTTAAAAAACTTTTAAAAATATCCATCTCTATTTGGCTTTGACCATGTACATGCATCTCTGTCAGTAATTGATACATCATCATCAACACAGAGTTTACTATTAGCATTCCTAAATTTAGAGCTTCCTGCACTGAGATCCTGCCACTTACAGAAAAAATCAGACTGTATCATTCTGTTTCACCACTGAGAATGCAATTTTAAAAACTATTATTTTAAATTTAAATCCAGTTTTCAGCCTGCTTAAAAAAATTAGGTTCAAAATCCCTTACCTTACCCACTGACCTTCTGTGGTGTAACTGTTGAAAAAGCATATTAAATCTAGAGATTCCCTTAGTGAAGGGATGTATCAGCAGGCTCTTCTAAAATGTCAACTAATCTAACATTTTTTCCTATGTTACTGGAATTATATCTGTATTTATCTAATTTAAATTCCAGCACTATATTGCAGTAATGCCCACAAATCAGAAGCACTCATTCACTATTAAAGGGTTTTTGTCAGGGCAGATGAAATGAAGAAGGAATATATTGAGTAAAAGCACAGTTCTTAATAATGTATGTGAAATATCAACATGGCATCAGATTTCCTAATTTTAATTGCATACATTTAAATGTAAATACATATACATATCTACATATATTTAAATAAAATTACCAATGGGCTTAACTCAGAAAACGTAAGATAGAATAAAATCAAAAGATTCAATTTGAGTGAAGCATGAAATGCAGTTGTATTCCCAAGTCAGCTGTATTCCAAGGCAGCTTTCCACCACACATAGAACACTGAGAAGTTTACCTGGAGATGGTGCTTCCCAGCCTTCTTTAAAATGATAACAAACTAAACCTTTCTAAAGTGTTACAAATGACGTGGGTGAAAAACAGGCAATCCAGAACAAACCTCTGCATTAACCCTTTTTCAAAATAACAGATGTATACAGTGGCAGCAGCATTGTTTGATGGCTTAATCTGCAGTTGGAATATTTGGAAATGGTGTAAGCAAGGGCTGACTGCATTTCCCAGGCTATGATGCGTGTGCTGAGCAGTGCAGTTGCTGACTGCTGGGACGACCAACAGCTCCCCACCTGCTGGGCAGCCAAACGTTGGTGTTTTAGCTGAGCCTCCAATTGGGCCTTGAACTCCTCTGCCTTCTTCTGTTCACTAACCTTAGCCTGTTGTTCAACTGCCTGTGCCTTTTCCTTCTCCACCCTGCCAAAGACACAAGCAAAAGTGAGTTATACCACCACATAAAATCCAACCATCAAACTGCATTTTGTTTTACTCAGTTTAACTGCTCTTGTAAGAGCAACCATCAAGACAAAAGATCACTGAAAAACTGGTCACAGCTTTAAAAATATTTAGAAATAAACTACTGAAGTTGCATGCAACATGCCTGAAATATCCTAATGCTAAAACACTGCAACATCTTACAGGAAACTATGAATCAAAACTGGAATTTATAATCACATCTGAGACTGCAAGGAACCCATGCAATAACATACATTTAAAATTGCTCTAAGAGACTCAAAAATGTTCCAACTTTAAGCACATGATGCTGAAAATATGCATCTTATGACTTGAGTATTCTCAGGCTCAATTTACTTGTACACAGTCATTTTCTTTGGATTATAGAAGTATTTAACAAATACTGTACAAAGTCATGCCAAAAGCAGCCTACAGCCTTTTGATGCATTACAGTAATAACCTTTTAGCATTTAACAGTAGTTAATTCATAAGTACCGAAAAATTAATACAATATTAGTTCTAACAAATCTGAAATATCTGCATACCTTAGTTTAGGTACCAGCAGATAGTTTAGCTTTGTAACTTTATCAAAAGGCCCAGTAAAAACCCAACACAGCTGTGTTTCTATTGATCACAGTGACCAGCTTTGTGTTCTCCAGGGGAACTTTTATTTAACAATCACACAAATGAAGACTACTTTCTTTAAAAGCTCACTTTACCTTTCAGCAAATGCCCTGATCTCCCACAGTTCCAACTCCTCCTCTGCTACCCAAGTTTCCATTATAACAGGGCCTGTTTGCTTGGGTGTTTCTGGCCTTTTTGGCCTGAGGGCACTCGATCGCAGTCCCTTCCTCTGGGGCGTTGGAGTTTCTTTAGAGAGCAGTCAAAACACACACATTAAGCTATACTGTAAAACGAAACTGAAGTGTAAACCAAGATTTAGGGATGTTTTCAGTCCCATTTTATAAACAGGGAGGCCTTTCAGCTTCAAATAAATCATGTCCACTTGTTAAATGCAGCATTTGTTTCCCATAGGTAAATTAATAGTTCCTGGCAAGCTGCATTTGCTCCCTTGATGGGCTGAATTAGCATAAAGATCCAGTTACTTTAATTTCTCTAGATTACAGGGGGGTGGGGGGAATGTCTAAACAAGCAAATAAACAAACCAACCTTTTGGAGCCTCTGGTACACCAATGGGACAAATGATTTTTCTTATACAGTACTCTGAGCGGATCCCATACGGACCAACATCTCTCCTCTTGATTATTTCTGTTGTTGTAATTTCAGTTTCAGTTGTTTCTGCAACAAATTAGTCCCAGCACATTAATAACAGAAACAAATAAAGCTAAATCTCCAATCAAGCCAGTGTACTCAAGGCAGAGAAACAACAAACAAAATTCAAATGCCACAGCTGACAGCAAGCCTTTATAGAAATGTTTTGAGTGTAACACTCAGAATTTACAGCAAAAGCTTTTGCAAAGAAAACCAGAAATTGAAAATAACAATACCTGTCCTTGTGGTTCCTCCCCCAGGGGGAGCTTTAGCTGCCATATCATCCCACTTGAGACATGCCCACAATAACCTCAACATCAGGCTCACTCCAGCCAATGATTTGACTGTTTGGAGTCGGTACCTAATAACAGAATATAAAATTATACTTTAAAATAAATTTAAAATACCCAACCAAACCAACAGGACAAAGGATTTCCATGCTATTTCTACTAAATAATATAGAAGACTGAATAAAAACCAGCAAAATTTGCGTATTTGGGAATAAACATGTGTATCACTTGTATTTTAAAAAATCAATTAATTTCATCACATCCTAGACTTTTTCTTAAAAATGCAAGGTATGTACCTCCAAGTGATCCCAAATGTCGGTCTTGGTGATGGATATGGCCAGATATCCAAGGCAGGCTTTGCATTGTAATTGAAATAAGGAACCTCTCTGATCCCTCCTCTCCTGGCCAGCTTTTTCAAGTCATCATTGGGTAAAACAAATATGCTTTTTTTACTGCTTTTGGTAACAAATTTCCTATAAGATGGCAAGGCAGTTCCAGAACGAGTTTTTTTGGGTCTTGTGAATTTCATTAACTTCACTTTGTCTTTTGTGGAATATTCTTTGCTGACAGTCATGGAAGTCACCAAAGTGCCCTCTGGGGTGGTCAGCGAGTCGGTGACTGTGGTGGTAACCACTGTTTTACTGTGCTCCTGCACAGAGATGACATCAGAGTTACTCTCTGAGGCTGGAGTGGTGAGCTTGGTGACAGTGGTGGTGGTGGTGACAGTGGAGATGGCACAGTTTTCTGTAGAGGAAACAACTGTGGTCTTCTCATCACTGGCAGCTCCAGTCTCTGCTACCTTAAACACCGTTTTGGACTCTGTGGACACAGTTGAGGTTGTGGTAGTCACTTCAGTAATAACAGTTTTCATTTTACTTTCTCCATTGATATTTTCCATTTTATTTATTCCATTTTGGTCAGCAAAGTGACTGCTCAAGATGGATTCCTCACATGAGGTTACAGGAGATGGAGCAACTTTCTTCTCCTCACTTGCTTCAGTCTCCATAGATTCTGTTTCACTGTTCAGGTTATTTTCTTTACAGACAGGCTGTGCTGGCAGGGAAGCAGAGCCCCCACTGGCAGATCTCTCAGGAGAAAGCTGCTTTTCTTCAGTTTTCTGCACACACTTGGGCACTTCATCTGGTGGCTGAAGACTCTCTCCAGACTCAGGTGAACTCTGCAGATGTGACTTTGAGGCCACATTATTTTTATCCTTTGTGTCCTCTCCCATGATGTCACCATTCATGAATGGTTTTACTGAAGATTCCTTAAAAGTCAACGGTTTTATTTCATGTTCTGGAATGGCTTTATTAATATTATTAACTTTTGGTTCAATATCACCCCCTGCCTTAGCTTCACAGGTATTTTTCACTAAGCAGTCATCATTTGATAATGCTTTAATGTCATTGTCTTTTCCATTCATTTGAAATGATGATTTTTCTTTTTCTGTCTCAGTTTCTTCATCTTTATTATTCTTTTTGTCAGTAATAGTATTTACATTTGTCTGATCAAGATATTTGTTCATGGTACCTGTCTCCACTTTCAGTTCCTGACCTTTCTTTCGACCATTAGCCTCTGTTAGTTTAGAGCTCAGTAAATCTTTGTTATCATTTTCCCCATCCATGTGTTCCAGACCTTGACTTTCAAGGTTTCTTTCAGAAATCAGCCCTGTTTTAAATGATTCTAGATCTTTATTAGCTGATTTTTGGTGAAATATCAGCTTTTCAGATTTACTTTCAGTCTTTACAGGAATTTCTTCCTCCATTTCACTTTCTTGAGAGGACATGGTTTCCATATGGCTTTTTATCATACAATTGTTTTCTGGATCTTTGCTTTGCTGTTCAGAATCCCCTTCTGAGTCTGGTTTTTCAAGAGTGCCCACAGCATCTCTTCTACAGCTGCTTTCAGGTACCAGTGGTCCTAAGTTTCCAAGTTCTCGCTGAGACACTCTGGTAATAGGCAGCTTTTGTTTCAAGGGTTTTTGGGCTGTTTCTGAAACATCCCATTTGATTCTGCCTTCTGCACTGGTTTGTTTCAAGCCATCCACTAAAGAGCTCTCAGACTCCCCAAGAGCCTCTTGTCCTTGATGTTTATCAGCAGTGGAAGGCTCAGGGTTGTTCTGAACAGAGCTGTCTCCTTCAGAGGACTGAGGGCAGTCCTCATCCAGCAGCTGCCCCTCTTTTGAGAGCCTGTTGGACAAATGCAAGGAAGGTTCATCTTCATCCCCAGCTTTGCTGATGGGCAAACGGTCCTGTTCTGCATCTTCAGCTTGGGTCTGGTCTGAAATGTAGCTTTGATCCTGGGAAGGAGAGCCAAACTGGCCTCCTTCCTTCCCATTCCTCACTTGTAGCTCCTCTGTGTTTTTCTGGGGGCTCATAGATCGAATGCCCCCAGTTTTAGCACCAGCCTCCAGCTTCATCTTTTCTAGACGCTGTTTTTCCTCCAGTGTGAACTGTTTGATTCGCCGCTCCAGGAGCCCATCTAATTTTGATGATTTTACTTTCCTTTTGTAGCAAGTCCTTAAATGAAATCCCTCACTGACATTGATTATATCCCGCTTACAATGACTGTCCTCATCTTTTATGGAGGATTCAATTTTCACATCATCCACATCCATAGGTTCTTCTTTGACGACTTTATCATTTTCACCATCGGTGTCTTTTGCCACTGTGAAGAAGAAGTAACTCTGAGTTAGTGAGCTCTCCAGTAATGAATACAAATTATATTTTTACATTAAGTACTAAGAAATAAATGGGGCTTTTAGCATATTAAAAGATTGCAATTAAGAAAGGAACAAAAGCTTCAGACACTACCACAATGGATAACAAGCAATCATTTAACATTTTAGATTTCTTGACAAAATCTGTTACACAGTTTTCACTAGTTATTTCTGAGGTTCTATGCTTTTACTCATGCAATAACATGAGTTTCACAATAACAAAAGATTATCACCTGTGTCTTTTGCATGATCTAAGTTTTCAGAAATTGAGTCAACTTCTAATTTGTCTTCACGCAACTTTTCTTCTTTTACTTGTACTTTCTCCAAGGTTTCTGAAACATCTTTTTCTTTTGCTTGCAGATCTCGAGAATCCTTTGCTCTGTCTTTGTCTGCTTTTACCTTAGCTGCACCTTTTCGTTTATCCAAGTTGCATTTTTCATCTTCGCTCTTTGCTATTAACAAATTAAATTATTTCAATTATCCAGAGTATTTTTTGTACTCTGCCACATTTGAATGCATGTTAGTTTACCTCTCAAATCATCTGCATGCCATTAGTGAAATTCAGAAAAAGAATTAAGCATCTAGTACACCATAGATTAAACAGTGCACTACTGCATATATATATATATATATATATACACCCCCTCAATATTTAAGATGTTGGTTTTTTGTTTTGATGCTCTACATAACTTTTATTTACTTTTAATTTAAATAAGGTTATACAAAGATGTACAAGTGTTACACAAAACATAATTGAAGCAATTTAATGTAGCTACAAAATGTCTGTGACAATTGAACAGGTTACACTGACCAAGATTACCAGATATCCACAAAAGATTTGGTGGAAAATTACTCCTAAAGTCTCCTTAAGAAATGTTAACTAATAACTGCAATTTAAAAAAAAAGTAAGCATTGTAGACACTTACTTAATAGCAATTTTCTGTAATTTGCATTAGTATTTCCTGGCAGTTTGGGCATAAACCTGTGGACATGGGTTTTACTAATCCAGCTCCAGCCACCATATCCTGTTACTCTATATTCCTCTCCTTTTTGCTTCCAAACCTGTAAATATTTAAAAAAACAATATTAATGATACTATTTGCTGCATTATTAATGTTTATAGGAGCTTTTAAATTCACCTGTATCCTTGTTTCAACAAGTGTAGAGCAAAGAACTACTCCAACAAAAGTAGTTAATATCTACTGTAGGAGAATATGGAGGTTTTTACAGTAGTTCCCATTGTTTTATACAACCTTTCAAAGGCTGGATTTTTTGGGGAGAGGGAGTGGGACAGGGACAGACACACAGACAAGATTCTAATAACCCCCTAGAACCTTCCATAAGGAAAGGCTGCATTTGCAGACCAGTATATGTCACTTGGGCAGTGTCAATAAGAGCATGACACAGACCAAATTCAGTTCAGACCAAGATCATGTGCTTGAATGCATGGCCATGGTTCCTATTTCCATGGAGGACTAACACAAGGAAATGAACACTCTAAGTTTAAATGAAAAACAGAAAGAGAGTCAGAAATGAACAGTTTCTGTGCTTTCTTTGTACTTCCCACAACAGAAACCCTCACCTGGTGTTTGACAGGAAATGTGTATTTCACCCATGTAGCTTGCTGCATTGTTTCCTCTTCTTCTTGCTTTCTCTCTTTTTTTTTCACTTTCTCCTTTTCTTCTCTTTCTATTGCTGTCATTCTGCGTAATCTGATCCACAGAGATTTAAGTGCATTTAAGTACAGGATTTTGCAAGCAAATATAAGATGTCAACAGCACCTAATAATCCTTTGAATAAGTTTAGATATTTGAAGTTAAGAGCAATGCTCACTATCAGGTTTTAGGTATTACTTGTAACAGGAACATCACTTTTCTTGCTATTTCAGTGAGGCAAACACAGCTGGATGCAATTGTGTCTAACACTAGACACATTTATTTTCTGCTCCTATGACAAAATGAGAGACAAAACCCAGACTCCACTGAACTGAGAGTGTTGAAATTTGCTCTTCTACTCTCCCAGAGTTTTAGCAGTTTTGAGACTGTGGCTCAGATAAAACAGACACAGGAGCAATGACACTATAAAAATATTGTAATGGTTTTTCACTGTTTCTGTTTGAGAAAATACACTTCAATTGCTGAATGATTATCTCAATTTAAATATAATTCTTATAGGCTTAGAGGAACTAGCAATTGCAAGCTAAAGTAAAATTCTCATATTCAACAATATTTTAGTATTTATTAATTTTACCTCGTATGCCCCAAGGATTCCCTCCAGATGGGCAGCATGACAACTGGTTTGATTGCACATTCCAAAATAGCCAGTGCTAGTGCAAATTCTCTGGGTTTGCTGCACATCTGAACAGCCTTAATCCAATTAGACCTAAATTGGAAAAAAGAGAACAATCTGAAACATATACATGAACAAACATACCTTGCCATTTTAAGAAGACTTCATGGTAGGATAAAAACTCCTGCAGTAATACTTTACTCAAGTGTACAGCCCTTTTAGCCTTCATCATAAACACATATTTTGTTTTATTATAGTGAAGCATAGCTTGGAAATCACAGATTTGAAAAAACAAAGACTATTGTTTATTACCACTGCTAGCAAAACCACAAGTAAAATATGAGAATATGCATTTCCATTGATTCATTTACCTGTGGGAAGCCCAATTAGGGTGAAGGAAGGATGCTGGGATATTGTTTTCCAGCTGAATAATGGTCAGTCTCAGGGTGGATATGGTGAGAACTTTGGAGCCATGCACAGACCCATTCCACTTGAACTCTCCAGCTGGGGTCAGGCAGAATTTGTGTGAGAGGTGTCTCCTCTTGTCATGGTCCTCCCTGTGCTGGTGCTTGTTCAGGGCAAAGGAGTTGGTGGCATATTGGTTGTGATACACACGGTACTTCCCCTCCTGCCCCAGTTTGAAATAGTTGTTGATATTTCCTTTAATCACCACGTCCTTCTTGGTGTTCACTCGGGACACTTCCCCTTGGGAGTTCACCACCAGAACCTTATGAAAGAAATATTGGAAACTTTTCAGGGAATCTGTAAAGTAATTCCTTCTCTTATTAATGATTTATGCTTCAAATGTCTACATATAAAAGAATAAAAATACCCCAGTGCAAGAATAAAAATGCACCAGTGTGTAGAAACAAATAACTGTTCATCCAAACATCAATACATGTACTTCATCACTGCCTGTCTACAGAGTTAGGATATTCCCAGATCAAATTTAACATTAAAAAACATCATCCAGGCTTCTCAGACCAACAGGAATCTGTTTTGCTGTTCTGATTGTGCCTATGGAGGGAGGGAGCTCTGGGAAAGCAGCTTCATTAAACTCAGGGAAGCCCTCTGTGAACCCCCTCCTTGGTACATCAGAGAATTCAGGCATGCAGCTTGGGAAACGAGGATCCTGGACTTTGAAAACATGGCATAGGTAACATCACTGGACTAATCTGTTTGCCAATAAATTCACTAAGTGTTAACTTACATGGAAAATCAATTATAAAAAATAAAATTAATATACAAAATAATATTCAGACAATTAACTGCAAAAAAGTCCCAATGTTTGAGTATTTCCTTCCTGGAAAAACTGGGCTCCTTAAAAAATCCAGAACCAAGACAACAAACAACCCAGTCATACAAAACAACTACACCAGTGCTCTGGGTCACTGCCATCACTTTGGAGAGAGCACTCAAGAGAGCAAAGGACAGGGGGGGAAAAGCTTCCTGTAATACAACAATTTCACCATTTGTTAATTTATTATTACTGCCTTTTTTTAAAGTACCCCCATTACCTGAAAAAAATCCCTTTTTAAAAATTTTCAGTAAAATTTAGTATCCTTTAAAGAAATTAACATTTTTTCAGAACATTTTTTGTAGTTCTTTAAGTTTTCCAAGATGTGCACAAACCTCTCTGGTTTCTTTATATAACTTATTTGCTTCATTTGCTGCAGCAGCAACCTGCTGGCTTTTCATCTGGCTCAGTTTGCTGTCTGGATTTCTCAATCTGGTGAGCATCCGTGTCGAGCCTGGTGTGCCCTTCCCTGCCCCTGGAGAATCACTTCTGTCACCATTGGATTTCTCTCCTGCCCAGGAATAAAAAAAGGCTTTTAAAACAAATTTAACAATTGGAAGTTTTCTACTGATGTATGGAATTTACAAAAAGAACAGAAAGTTTAGTGAAAATATGCATAAAATGGAAGTTGGAGGTGTCATTATCCTTATCATCCTTATTATTAATATAATTATCGTTATTATTATTATTATTATTACCTAAATCCTCTGAAGCCTGGGATCCCCTCTCTGCATTTTCAGCATCATCAAGAGTCTTAATGGAGTCATTCTGGCCAGAGCCCAGCTCGCTGCCACTGCTGTTCTCAACATCTGCCTGTGGAGGGGCAGCAGAGCCACTGCTGGGGATCATCTGACCAGTTTCTTCTACAAAAGAACAACTTCAGTTTTAGTTTTTTCTTTTGAATTGGATCAATGCAATTTTTTAAAGTTTTCATTAAAAAAAATGCAGATGAATGTGTTTTGCTGGACTGGAGGGAAACGCATAGAAAATATTAGAGAGCACTGTGTCCATTAAAGTTTTTTTTTTTTCTGTTTCAAGCAGTTTCAACTTCTACATCTCTGAAGAACTGAAATTCATATCTCTACTTAAAATACATTTGTATTTCATCCAAGAATTTTTTTTTCTCTAGATGCACACACCGATAATCCTGAGATCGTTTTGCATTTAGAATTCACAAAATTTGGTCTTCCTGAAGCATCTGATTTTCTCTTTTAATTTTCTTTAGCTGCTCCTCAGAGCACACACCTTTCAATTTTCCTTGTTTTCCAATGAGTCTCTGATTTTCTCTTCCTCAGCACCTTCATCCTCAGGAATCCCACAGATTTCTGTTCCATTGGCACCACTCTAAATATCAGCCCACTTAAAATATCAGCCCCTTCCTGATCTGATGGATCTTGATGTGGCTTCAAATGGGTTCCTGGTCCCCAGCTGTCCTTGTTACTGTCTTGACAGCTCTGGACTCTGTTGTCACCTCACCTGTTGTGCTGCCCCAGGAGGAATTTTTGCCTAAATATCACTGAATTGCAGCCACCTCAAAATAAATCCCTGCACCCTCCCAGAAGGAACGAGCCCCCATCCCTGAAAACAGCAAAGCCAGCAATGTCTCCTGGCTCAGTGCCAGAGGGAGACAGCTCAGCTGTTTAAAACCTACCAGATCTGCCTGGTTCTAGAATTCTTCCAAAGCATCAGGGATTCTGATGTTGTTGAGAAGAGTGACAGAACAAAACTTGTTTTTTGTGAAATATTCACCACCAGCAGAAGGATGGATCGGATAAATATTCTGGAATTCTTAGAGGATCCCTAATCTGAATGCATCCTGATTTCTGACTGTGCCAAATGGGTGACCATGACTGTTTGATCCACCTCCCTTCTTACTATGAGGAGAAATGGATCTGTTTCCATGGCTGCTGTTTGGAGGAGAATGGAAGCACCCAAAGCAGACTCTTAATAAAGATTAATATCCAAACTGCATTTAACAAGGATGGTAACAGACATTCTCATCTATCTCTGCATTTTACTCATATTTCCCATTTCTTTTGGAGATAATTGCCTCACTGATCCTGGTTCAGTATCTCTCTCTGAAAGTCTCAAAATGAATTTCATAGTAAGAACACAAACATTGCTGTGAATATAGTGAATTAGACATGAGGAAAAACCTCCACACACACTTTCCTACCATAAAAGAGTCCATGAATATACAACTCACACAGAAGCTTTGGAAGGAGAAAAGTACTTGTGAAACCATAATAAATAATGATAACTATATAAGTGAATCTTTAAAATAAAACACAAACCCATAAATGTGTCTGAAACAAAATTATACTCTGTATCTTTTCCATTAAATCTTAACACAGTTATTTTAACTTTAAAAGGGAATAAAAAACAGGAGAACTGGCAAAAATATTTGGTCATGTATTAAAAATATGTGGATTTTGTCTCGTACATCAGGACATTTTCTGTACTTAAAAAGTGTATTATGAGGCTTGCAGATTACAGATTAATCTCAGCTTTCATTTGTCCTCTTGTTCAGAAAAGTTTATTACAAGGTTTGGATGCATTGACTTTCATAAGTTGAAAAGCTGCAGACTGTGACTGCATGGAGAACTATTTCTGTAGGAGAGAAAACATTTACTACCCCTTTTTAAAACATAACACACCAAGTATGTTCACATCACACATGTTCAGATTTTAAGAACTGAGAATAAAACTGAAAAGAAAATCTTGATAATTTTAAAGGTGATCAGCTGTTTAGAACAACATTTGGTTATGTAGTAAATCCTGTAATAGAATATAATTCTAAATGTAATATAAAGTAATTCTAGAATAGTACACTCATGCTTCATGCTACACTTAATCAACTCCCACTTATTCCTAAAGCAAGTTTGTCTGATTTTAAATAGTGTATATTATTACCTTTGAGTCACTGACATGGCAGAACAAAACATGTTAAAATACAATAACCCTTGTGCTTATAATTCTGAAATCTGTTTAAATTTCCAGCATGATAATTTTAATCTTGACATTTCAGTGCAATGGTTTATTCTCATGAATGAAAACACTTTGTTAGTAATTTATACAGTAAATGAGAGGTTAAAATAATAAACAAGCCAGCAGCAAATTAGATTTGAAATAAACTTTGAAAGGATGCTAACAATCATTACGGATCACTATGGAAAAATAAAATATAGAGAAAACAGAAAATAAAAAGCTTAGCCATAGTTGTCTTTGGAAGGCATGGATACAAATGCTAATGTCATGGAGGACCACAAATTTCAAGCACTAGTTGCAAGAAAATTAACTTTGAAATGTTAATAATGACAACGTAGCAGTAAAGGATGGCACTGCAAGCAAACAGCATGAGTGACATATGCTGGGAATGGTTTTAGTGGACAAATCAGAGAGAAAAACAGATTCCCCAAATTACAGAGGCATTGGTAACAGTGCCTTCTGTACCTGAGAGTTCCAGAGGGAGCTCTGATGCCACCTTCTTCTCTGCCACGTTGTTGCTATCAAGGGTTTCTGACTGACACCCCACTGCGTCCTTCCCTTCAGAGCAACTATTCTCTCCTGCAGGAGGGTTTGTGGTGCTGTCATCAGGGCTGCAGGTCACACAGTTACTTTTATCCCCAACGACTGTTGCCTCTACAGTAAAACGCACAACAAAACTTCAGGGATGTTCTTTATTATGCCTTAGGATGTCATTTGGCATCATCCATAGAAAGCAACTTCAGCAGCTTTGTTTGTTTGATAATGCTGAAAAACAGCAAGCTTTTTCCCTTCCTTTTTTTGCTATGAGATGGTATTGTCTCAGAATCAAAGAACAAACCAATTGTGAGTAGGAAAAAGTTAAAAATTGTGGCTTACTACAAACATGCTGATCACAACCTGTAAGTGCCACCTGTACCTCAAGGCAGGGTATCTAGGAGCCAGCTGTATAGAAGTAGGAAAGTTGGTGAAATTACTTAACAAGAACAATTCCAACAAAGCACAAAGGAACTGACAAATATCACCTATTACAGAAATATCTTGGAGAATCATACAAAGAAAGTATTGCATCAACACTTAAATAAATGGGGGGTTCACTTCACTTAAATGGAGCTGTTAAAGCACAGTCAGTTTCTTTACCTTCTGTTTTCTCTTTTTCCACATCTTGCTCACTCTGTGTTTCCTCAATTTTATCTTGGTCTCCAGATTCTTCCTTGTCTCTCTCAGCATCTGTCTGGTCATTATCAACATCACTTTTGGCCTTTTCTGCTTCCTCATCTCCTGTGTTTTTATCTTCCACTATTTCTCCTTTTCTTGCTCTGATAATGTCCAAAATTTCATCTACAACATAAAGCATGTTGTCAACATGAAACAACAAACCACCTACAGAGCCACGGAGCACAAACAACACGACATAAATCCTGCTTCTGATGTAAGATAAACTAGATTTGATTCAAAGTGCAGCATCTATTCTCATTACACCAAATATTCCTACCATTTGCTGCAGAAAGGAAAGACTTGTTGCTGCCCCTTGCTTTGTTTGTAAGGTCTTCTGTCACATCCATGTGCCGATGAACTTCCTCACGCATCTCGTCCAGGGTTTTGCATAGGTCAGCCTCCCAGTAATCCTTGTCCAGGCATTCAATTAACTCTGCCAGCTGGATCTTGGTGCTGTAGTACCAGATTTTCTTATCCTTCTCACTTTCTGAATCTTCCTCTCTGTAGGAGTGTTTAAAAAATACTGATTTTAAAATATCTGGATAAATGACAAAAATTGCTATCACCTGCTATCTGCAGAGCACTGTGAAATGTCATTACCTGAGTGGGAATAAATAAATCACACTGCTCATATGCACCCAGTTTAATACCAATATTCCTTTCTTGCTTCCTTCCCTTTCTTCATCCCCTCAGTTCTCATGACAACTTCCTCAGGAAAGCTTTGAAGTCTCCTTAAAACTCGTTTGTCCAGTCTGACAACAAGGTTTATTCTTATTATATTTACTATTTCTTTAACCAGTAATTTACTACTAAGTCTGAAACAATTTGTAAGTCCAGAATCCATAATGGTAGTTTCTGGCAGTGTATTCAGGAAAAAACATAGTCAGAAAATTCGAAGTATAGAATGTCACGCTCATAAAATATTTTATATTGGCATCCTAGAGCATCCACCTGTGAGAGCACAGGAAGGGATGAGTCACAGCACAATCCCTTTGAAAAGATCAAGGGATTTCCACATTTTTAATCTGCAGTACTCCACAAGTCCAGAATTCCTGGTGCCAACAGCACCTCAGCAGGGCCACAGACCCAGGGGAGCTCCATCAATATCCCAGGTAACTCCAGACTCTCCTGGAGCCTGCAGGGCACAGGGAGGATGCTCCAAGTGGTTCTGCAGCTGCTGGATTTCAGCTCAGCTTGGTCCATCCTGGGGGGCAGCAGCAGCCAGACCCAGGCTGGCAAGAGCCAGAATCAGGCTGGCAATAGCCAGATCCAGGCTGGCACGAGCCAGAACCAGGCTGGCAAGAGCCAGATCCAGGCTGGCAAGAGCCAGACCCAGGCTGGGAGGAGCCAGATCCAAGCTGGCAAGAGCCAGAACCAGGCTGGCAAGAGCCAGAACCAGAATGGCAAGAGCCAGATCCAGGCTGGCACGAGCCAGAATCAGGCTGGCAAGAGCCAGATCGAGGCTGGCACAAGCCAGACCCAGGCTGGCACGAGTCCATCTTTTCCACAGCACATCCCAGTGCTCCCCACACCGTGTGGGTGCCACTGACTGCCCAGCCTGGCCCCCACCTGGGCAGAGGAACTGAACTCCTGCTGCCCTGGCACCCCTGTGCCAGCACTGCAGGCTCACTGAGAGCCCTGACCCAGGGTGCTGACAGCAATGGGAAGCTGACTGTAAATCTCAAACCTCTGCCCCTGTGGGGTTTGCTGCAGGTTCCTCTCTACTGGGTCCCTTCCTGTGGCTCACACATTAAAAATGGCACAAATTGGCTTCAGGGATTCAGAAAGACAAACAACCTTAAGGCAACTTGATCCTTGTTGTTCTACTGCCTCCCAGTCTGCATTTGTGAAACAATTAATATTTGTAACTCAAACAGAACACTGCTGAAATAAGGTGGTTGTGAAGTTAGTAGAGGCAGTATTACACAAAATTCAACCACTAACTTGTCACAACCCTTATTACAGAACAGACTTTAGGTTTTGATGATAGAACCTGGTGTTTTGCAAAGAAACTTTTATCTCTGTTGTAAAGGCCTTTGCTCATGAAAAGCAACTAATTCTGCTTTATCCATTTATTCTGCTTTATCCATTTATTCCTCTAAACTGCCAACATTCCATTAGTTTTAACCACACCAACCGGTTAAGTTTGACAAGTTTTCTCAGAAAACAGCTCATTTCAGAAAGACCATCATGTACAACACACCAAAATGTAACAGCTGAACACTGACAATCATTTCACTCTATGGAATATTCTAGGCCTGTAAACTTCCATGTTAAAGAAAAATGACTGTTTAAACCATGTTTCCTCTAAACCAAGAGTTATTTACTAACAACAATAGGAATGAGAGCACTTTCATTACTGGTGGTGAACAAAAGCCACAGAAGAGGAAGATAAAGGCAAACGCCCAAAAACCAAGATGGAGGGGGAGATGAGAATGCAAGAATGGGGCTTTACACAGTGAGAGGAAATAAAAGGATGAAATAAAATGCTTAACTAAAAAGGACAGGGAATGGGTGCCTTCTGAGTTTTGCCTGGCAAGTGGCCAAGGGAAATGGCAAGTGCAAGACCCTGCAGAGCAGCAGTTGTGAGGCTGCTGTGCTCCTGGCAAACATGACTGTAGAATGTGATGCTGGTTTTACTCTGTTTCTTAACTGACCAAAAAGGGAACTTGCATCTTTCATTTTGATCCCTTCTGTTGTGGCTGTTACAGGATTATTTGCTAGAGAGATAATGCCATTTATACATCCTCTTGTATGACCTAGATATGCAACAATATAAATGCTTTATATAAAATGAGAGTCGCTTTGGCTGGAAAAGACCTTTGAGATAAGTCTGACAATAAATTCCATGAGGAAAGGCTGTGCCTGCATCCATCTGCCAGACAAGCATCTTGTACACATTGCTTCTATTTTCATGGTGACCATCCAAGTGTTTTCTTATTTTCATGTTTCTCCCCACATTCAGCAAATCTGAGACTGCTCCAGCTGCACTAATGCAGCCAGGGTGAGTCTGTGTCACCTGAGCCTCCCAAGCAGCATCTGGCTTTTCCCTTCCCATCAGCTCTTTCTATTCTAGGTTTGCAAGGTTCCATTGGGCTGAAAAGCAATGAACTGTTGTTTCCAGTTTCCCTGGATAAGTCAAGGAAAAGCCTTCAGCACCAGTAAAGCTTTGCTGTATTGCAGACCAGTAAACCCCAGGCTCAGTGTGCAGAGCTGAGACATCAAACCACCAAGAGCATCTGCAGAGAGCACCTGGAGCTGATCCCTCCATGTGGGATTTGAGTCCTGCCCATTAAAGAACTGCTCAGATAATATTCTAGAAACAGACAATGAGGTTATCCAAGAGTATTTTAATACCCTTCTACTTCATTTATATCAGGGTTTGAGCACGAAGTTTGTTTTGGTCTGAAGACAATCACAACTTTAATAAGAGAATTTCAGGAATTGAAGAGTTTTCTCTGGAAAAAGCACAGACAGAATGTGAAATGGCACAAACTGGTTGGTCTGTGTGCTTACACCAAGCTCATCTCTGGCCAGACTTCTTTCCAAGACTCAGATGTGTGCCAGGGGAAGACTTGGAGCACACAGCAGGAATCATTCCATGCAATCCATTTTGGCCAACTTAGATAAGGCTTAAATTAACAATTATATAATTCCAGCTAACTTTCCCTTAACACCCTCCTGTGTTTACTAAAGGGACACAACTTTTACCCTCTGAGGAAATCAGAGGGGCTGTGATAAAAAGCTGGAATGTCCAAGGCTGACAAGGAGCAGCTCCCAGCGTTGTTCTCAGGCAGTCCAGGCAGATTTGCCAGCTTGGTGCTGGACAGGGGGACTCAGCTGAGTCACACACAATGTGTGAGGCCAAGGAGGAGAAAAGAATCACATGATTATTTCCTACTTCTTTCAGCCTCCTTGGCTGCCAGGAACTATTCACTGGCAGGCTGCAGAGACAAGTTTAAAGATTGATAAAAGCAACATAGAAGATAATCAAAACTTTCAAGCAAGGTGATAACAAAATATTTAGCACTAACTAGCAGATACTTCCTGAATTCCATGATGATACAGTTGGAAACTGAAGAATTCAGGAAATTGTTTAGAACAATCTATTCAAATGAAGATCCAAATCCTTGTTAATTAACTACAGAAAATAGAGGAGGACCCCCTAAGAACATAAACAGCATGACAAATCTTGCAAACAAAAAAAGCTGAAACTGCTTTTGACTGTTGAGGAAGATCCACACAACTCAGGAATAACAATGTGTGTCCTATTTCTGCTATCAAAATGAAAGCCAAACAGTGTTTCATTATCTGTTTTCACAGATAATTGATAAATCCAAAGCATCTCAATATTTCTATAAAGATAAACTTGTTAAAACACTGCAGCAGTTTAGAAGGACAATACAAGTCAAAGTCCCAAATTTCCTGAGTTAATAACTTGCAGAAATAATCTTCACAAGTAAAACAAATGCAATTGACCCAGAGGCATCCTCCTTAATTGTAAACAGCTTGAAACAAAAACATCAGGAATTAATTTGCTCTTGGCCTTTTTTTTTGTTTTAATTTTGTTGATATTTGTTCATGAGGAGACTCCTTCAGTGTCCACTTTTCCATCTCTGTAAAACGGAAGAAGTGGAAAAGAGAAACAAAACCACAATGATGGGCTTAAAGAAGGCCAGTGATGGAAATAAAAGTATCAGGGAACAAGCCTACAAAACCCTTTAAAAGGCAGAAAAATCAGCAGTAGGTTGGATTTATGACATTTAAAGGGGAAGAGGGGAGAAGAAGTAAAAAGCTCTGAAAACCCTTTTGAGAAACAAAACCACCAAGAATTTAAGATTTCAGTTCTCTAATCCTCCTGGGCAGGATTTCAAATTGGTATTTGTGCAGATTATTTTTAGATCTATTAGTTTCCTCTGATACATTTAATCACATGGCATTGGGTAATATATTCTATTCATTTTAATAAAGTTGATATGATAATATAATTTTATGAATCTCATGTTTTAGCATTTGGCAGTTATCCTTTAAGTTACCCTTCAGTTATCCAAGATCTCAGGTGTGGTTTGATCCTGTTCAGTGTGTATACATATAAATAAATAAGTTAATAAATAAGTCAATATATGCAAAAAAGTTGAGTTTGCAATACAGCATGCTTACTGAATTTAAAAACTGAAATTACAGAGTTTAATGTCTATGTGAGTTATTAAAGTTGCAATTCCCTGGAATTAAGTTGTGTACTACTTTTGACCCCTTATGATATAATTTGCCCACAGAACACCTAAAAGGAATGCAAAATATTGGTTTTTAAAAACTCAACACATTTAACTTTTGAAGATGTCTCTTGTAAGTGCAGTTAAAATTACTACCAATGTGCTAGAAAGAAACAACTCTCACGTGTGCATATTTCAAAGGATCACGAAGCACCTGCGTGACTCATTTCAGTTTGAAGTATGTTGAAGTATTGCCTGTATCAAAACCTTCTGAACATCAAATACTCTACTTCACTGGGAAAAAAACATTGTTTCACAGATCAAGTTTGGTTAAAAATAATTACCTATCTGCCTACATACAGGGAGGAAACAAAGTCTGCCCATTTAGCTCAAAATCAGCTCCTGAGTGATCTGGATTTTCTAATGTTAATTCCCAGATCTCTGCCAGTACAGGAGAGCAGTGAAGACAAATCCATCTTTAGAACAACCTTTTCCTTGAGAGTTTGAGGAGGAAGATACAAAACCAAGGCAGAGATAACCCTAAGATATTAAAGCACAAGGAACTAGAGCAAAAATAATTCCAGTTATGTATCCTTCACAACCAAGCTTTTTTGTGAAAATCAAAATTTCAACACATTTTCTGAAAACAAAAGGTAGGAAATTCAGCAGGAAGCAACGGAATAATTGGATATCGACAGCTTCAGGTGCCCATCCCATCCTGGTGAACCACCTGAGTGATCCACCCCTCACTGAGGAGCATGGGACTGAGTATAACCATGGAGCACATATATAGGGAAAAAAGAGAAGAGTATAAAAGATTCCCTGCATCCTTTGAAAGGTTACTTGGCATTACTGTGACATTTATAACCCAGAGAAACGAAAAAAGATCAAACATGGACTCTTTTTTTACAAATATGAAAGAAGAACACAGGAAACAGAGCAGAGATAATTAATACTCAACGCATCAGCTGACAATACCCCAGAGAAACAGCCCCACATTTTAAAGGAATACCATGAGCCCTCAGAAGTGTCTTCTTTGCAAGATGTAACACCATCAGCAGACCTCACAGTCCCTTTTAAATACGCTGGCTACTATCTTAACATTCACTGGAACCTGCTTTGCATGAAATTCTGTTAAGGTACCCAGCTGTGGCTTATTTTCTCTGTAACACTGAATGGAAACTGTGTTTCTGAGTTTTCAGAGCTCTGCTAAAGTCTCTTATTTCTCCTAATTTAACAATACCACTAATTTCACTTAAATATTGTTTCTTCTCCATTATGAGAACAATTAGCTAAGAACAGTCTTTTATGACAAAACCAATCTTTAGCCATTTTTCGGTGAAAAATGATTTTCAGATTCAACTTTTCAGTAAAATCCAAGGCACAATGCCCTCACCAGCAAGGGTTTGCTTCCTATTAATATTTTGAGGTACATTTGTATCTTGAGACCAAACAGTAACAGGAAATTGTGTGAAACACACACAGTACCTCCCTCCAAGACAGGCACAATTTTCTATGGTGACTTTCTCTGCACTGCAGAACAACGTTCAATGCAACACTTTCTACATTTCTAGTAACAATGAATCCCTCTGAGCATCTCTGAAAGTTTCAGCTTCAAAGGCAGAGCATCAAACTGGCACCAGCACCTGGCAGCCAAGCACTGCTTAAGCAGGTGACAGACCACAAGCAGTGTCCTACACACTGTGTGATCATAGAGAGTCAAACTTCTCTTCAGTAACTTCTACAAGAAACTGGGGAGTTTTCATTAATATTCCCTTTCTTTGCCTCACATTCATGTGTTTTAGGCACATTAATATTAAGCCCGAGGTCCTGTTTTTATGTATAGATTATGAGAATATTAATTTGGGATAAATACAGATTATTTACATGGTCTTTAGCAATATTACAAAACAGCAAGCCCTATCTAAAGGAAGAGCAAATTTAAGATGACACAGCAATTTCAATGAAGTATTAAACACACAGTGTAATTGCTCAGAAAGGATGCAGTGCTTGGCTCACTCACATGATGATCCTCCTGTTCAGGAACCAGTATTTCCGCCGGTGCCGGTCGTAGCCGATGGGCTCGTGGCGGATGTAGGGTTTGTTTTTTTGGATTTCAGCCACACAGTCAGTCACCCCGGGCACCTGGTGTGCCACACAGACCTCACACTGCCACTCGTCCTCGGGCACCTCCTCCAGGGGCGGCTTCACACACTCCAGGTGGTACACGGCCGAGCAGGTCTCACAGCAGAGCAAATCCCCGAGTTTGTGACAGACCCTACAATGATCATCATACTGAATAACCCCTTCTGACATCAACTCCTCACGTGCAATGTTTGTGGTAAGAAACTGATCCACTAAGAACTGCAGAACTTTGATTTTATTCTCTACTGGTCCATAAGGATAGTCCTCTGTCTCTTGGTAAGGAAGAACATGATGGTATTCCTTGTCACTCTCACAATATACCCGCAGAACCTCTGGCCACGTCATCCCATCTATGAAATACAAAGTGGAATTAACGCTATCTTTGAGGTCAGCAGGTCCAAAGGTAGTATTTGAAGTGTCTTCTTCACGTAAAACTGCTTTTAACAGCACTATGTGCATCTCTGCCATGAGTGTGCACTGCTCTTGACTTACCAGAGCAGCACAGAAGTCCTCAAAACGAAAAGGAGAGAGGCGCAAAACAGTGCCAAAGTTCCTCAGTACCTCATAGATGGCAATAACATTCATTATATGCTCACTAGGCACCATCAAGTCCTCTGAGGATTTAGGAAACTCCAAGGGTGGGATATCTTTTTCTTCCAATATTGGAGAACGAGGACGATGCGCTCTCTGTCTTCTCCTACCTGGAATAAGAAACAACAGTAAGAATTTTGCTGCTCACAGGTCAATGTATTTGAATATCTGTCATCAATCACTGTGTTAACATTCTGAACTAATGCAAATTAAGGCTTCACAAGCTTCACAGTTACATAAATGTGTTAACTCAGCTAATCATCTCATACTTTAACTAACAGTATGAAAATAAAACACAAGATATCTGAGGTTTTGCTTTAGACACATACAGGAATTGCATTTCCCACACAATACACATCTACTGATGCTTTAAAATGATATATGGAAATGTAATTGTTTAAACTACTTAAAAAGAAAGACATTTCCTGCAGCCAAAACAATAATTTTTCTCACTTTTATTCAACATCACACTCCAAACAGATATTTTGTATTAAATGATTGCAATTATTCTCCTATCCAGCAAGGGCATCCAGGAAAGCTCATTTCAAGCAGATGTCATAGGACATCAATCTAAACCAAATTAAAATACAAAAGAGAACCTAAAGCATGTTGCCCACTGCTTTCTAACTAGAATGTTTCTCCTGACTACCTACAAACCAAAACCAGAAAGTAAATGTGATGGTTATGAAAATATTTCAAAAATTCTCAATTTCTCAAAACAAACAAACAACCACCTCCCCAATCCACCCTCATGCTTCAATAAAACAGGAGCCATATCCACAGAATGAAGAGGCAAAATTACAGAAGGATGAAGTTTACCAATAAAAGCTAAAGAGCTGTTTTACTACCTAAAAGACACTGAGCATAATTAATTCAGTCTCAGATGTCAATTCAGATAAGATGCTACATTTCCTTCCCTTGGATTCCACTGTCCTTGATGCCAAGCAGAAGGAAAAAAAAAGAGGAATGTTTTTTTAAATGACACTACCTGAAAGATGAAATATTTTAATCTTCTATCAGAATAACCAGCTACATGCAACTATTTCTCAGCTATCAGTTAAAAGTTTTAGATGCACTCATTAAGCTTATTTCCCTTTCTAGAAAAAAACAAGTTGAGAAAACCTCATAAACCATCATCTATGTTTAATCCAAGAACTGAGATGAAAATGGGTTTTAGGTCCTTTTACTAAGCAGACTAAGATTCTGGTCAACAACTAAATTCCAAAATTATCCATTGTCTATAGACAAGTGGCAGCAGGATGTATTTTATGCACAGAGAAAATCCAAAGAAAAACTGCAGCTATTCACAGCAGCCATTTCCCACACACACTTCATTAAAATGGGACATCTATTAAACTTTGTGACACTGAAGAGTGACACAATCAATATTCTGGAATTTTAAGATTCACATTCATAATTTCTTAACCATATTCTGCAGATAAGGACACCTCCCCAAAAACTGGGGAGGAAAATGAAGAGATAAAGTGAGTTGCAGTCAGCTTGGATGTTACCATTAAATGGAAGTGGTTCTCTGTGGCATTTGTTCAACCCACCCTACTCAGTTCAATACCCCCAGAAATACAGAAAATAAGTCTAACTGCTAAGGCAGATCCTGCTGAATCTGAAACACCATCATTAAAATATTAATGCATTGAAAAGGGAAAAAAAGTTGCCAGAAAGAAAAGTCACCTCTAAGAAACAACTTGAGGCACAACAAATGATTCCAGAAAAATAAATCAGCTCCTAGGCTGGTATGGCAAGAGGGCACCAGACACAGCTCTCCCTTTTCAGTGTTAAAGAATGAAGTCTTGTACAACAAATTACACACCCAAACAATATAGAAGATAACTGCAAGATATTTCCATTACAGAAGTAACAGCTCAACCTCATCTGTGGACAAAAATAACTTTCCAAGTTTGAGTTCTGACTGTGGAAAGTGAAGGAATGTTTCTATGAGTGTCTTCCAACATGCCTCTGCACTAATCAGTGGAAAATGTTTAATCATGGCAAACACACAAAGACAAAGCAGTTTCACAGCCAGGCACAAAGCAAGTGTTCTCTAGATTCAACTCAACTTTTCTACCAACATGATCCCATAAGCCGCAGCTGGTTTAATTAAAGCACCCCAAAAGCAAAAGAAGCCATGCCCACACAATAAACCTGAAGTTTATTGGAGTTTCCTTCAACACTGCAGTCCTGGCCATGCAGGACACCACAGAACAGATACTCTGAAATCCCCGATGGCCCTCACAGAGTGCAAGCATCACAAAAGGCAGCAGAGATATCAACCAGGATTCCTTCTGGAGCAGAAAAATGTGTCTGTCACACAGCAATGCCATGAAACAGCCCTTCAAGAAAGAGCAGCAAGGACATTAACCCTGCTTTGCCTCAACTAATGAGAAGTGACAAATCCCCCCAGTAATTTTAGACAAAGATAAAACAGAGTGAAGGAACATTGCTGGAAGAAAATGGACTCCAAACACCAATTTTGCTGATGTCTCTTTACCATGAGATAAGCATGGGATGGAACCATAGAATCAGTGAAGTTGGAAACATCTTCAGGATCAAGCCCCACCACCATCTCCTCAAGTTTCACATCCACACATCCCAGAACACCTCCAGAGGTGTGACCTACACCAGTTTCCTGAGCATCCAGTGCTTTACAACCCTTCAGCAAAACAAAGTTTCCTCATATGTAATCTAAACATCCACTGGTGCAATTTAAAGACACTTGTGGATCTGTCACATGAAAGTAATAGGGGAATAAAAAAAGAACTTTAAAAAAAGGCATTCCTAATATGTTCTAAAAAAGTTAATCTCTAACACTTCCTCTTACAAAGGAAGCACACTGGTGCTATTACACATCTAGAAGAAATGTGTTATCAGGATATAAATGTGTCATAATAACACAATAAAGAATTGTACTTTGGTGCAAGCACAACACAACCTGTGGCTGCATTAGTCACACCATTCCATCTCCTACTTAAAGCAATTTGTGAATTTTCTTGTTTGTTTTGGTATAAAGAGCAGAAATTTCAAAAGCAATAATAAAACAGACAATAGGAGAAGCAGGGTGGGTTAGAACATGTGTGCTTCATTTGTGTTAGGCCTCACAGTTGCAGCACATTTTGATATTGTGCACCTCAACACTCCCCATCCACACTGCAAACCACACACCACAGCTCAAGAGCTCAAATAATTTCTGTTTTTGGACACTGAACTGCTCTGAACAATTCTCAACTAAATATAAACCGGTTTGCAGAGCTAAAAAAGGCAAGTATTCAAAGATGCAGAATATTTTAGAAAGAAACTGTATTTTTCTCAAATGACTTGATGGCACAGCATTTAAAATCTTTCTATGCTGGCTTTTTTTCTTTCCAATTTCACTTTCATTTTGTTATTAATATTCTCTGTACTGGGAATGAAGAGACTTTGAAGTTGAGAAGAGAGTCACAAAGTGTGATTTGGATATTCAGAAATTCCCAGCAATTTGTGCTCCAATGTATTACTGGCCAATACACCAACTGTGATCTCAAGAAACCTTTAAAAAGAACCTCAGAAGCCCAAACCAACAAATCCAAGCAATCTAATAATCTCCAGTGAGAAGGATGGACATTCTCTGCCAAGGTGCTCATAAATCTTGAAGCATAGCAAGAGGCTGCTGAACTGGAATTAAAAGTGCAGGTCAATGGAATATATAATGATGTCAAAGTGCTACAAGTCTTTTTTTTAAGCTGAAATGTTGCTATTTTACTGCTGATTTTTCAGTGTGCTGACAACCCACACAGCTCACCCTGCTTTGGAGCAGCTCCACCTCCTGTGTGAGGGTTTTTGAAGACCACAGTCCATGTTTACCCTACTGTGCCTCATAAACACAAAAGAAAATCCCTCAAACGTTAAAAAACGCAATAAACACATACAATTTTTCAAGCTCTTCACTTTCAAAGACAATCTTCTTTTTCATGAGGCAAGTGGGCCAATATTTAAATTCAACATTTAGCGACAGACACAAAAACCCCACAAAGAACTCTGGCCACTTCAAACATTTTAGTTTAAATTATTTAAGAAATACTAGGATTTGACAACCTTTTTTTTTTAAACTTGTTGTCATTTGTCAAGGATTTGGGCCCCCACAGGGAAATTTTGTTTCAAATAGAAATTGCTTTGTTTAACCCCAAAACCACCAAGGGGATTGCAGAGCAGGTGCACTGGCAGGTTACTTCTCCTTCAAGCACCACCACCTGACTGACCAGACTTTAAACAGAATTTTCATGTAACTACTCTAAATTCAAGAAATCTACTCTCAATTTACCCACACTGAAGTTTCCCAAAACATACTCAAGTTTTATTATATGCAAATGAGAGACTCTGTGATAGTTTCTGCATGTTAACCAAGCCTCTGAATCAAATTTCACCTCCAAGTTTGAGGCAGTGGAAAGGCAGAAAATGTCCACTTCTACACCACTCAAATTCCACAGCTTTATTTGGTGGAAAAAAATTGATTTGCCAATTGCCTCCTGCTGCCACAGCTGGAATATTGACAGGATCCAGATCCCCTGGAGTGTTTGAGCTTTATATTTCTATCTGGCACAAGTTTCTTTTAAATGGCAAATCCTTCACTGTGTCTCCCCAAGTGCTGGAGCAGTCTGCAGTGGTTACCTGTCCCTATTTTGAATTCTCCAGTTAAAGAGCTGCCTGTAATTAAGATTAAAGAGTAAACAATTCTATTTCCATGGCACATTATAATTATCAGATACTGAAAATTAGAGTCTACACTTAGATTAATCTACTAAAATAATTTATATTACAAATATTTAAGCAAACACAGTAATGATATTTGAAATAAAATAAAGTTACTCGAATAACAGTCTAAACACCCAAAATCAGAATTTACTTTAAAAACCCAAACCTTGCTTTATTTTTTTAATTTGCATCTACTCAACCTACTTGGTTCAAATGCTGACCCTTTCAGAATTCAGAAATGAATTCTGAAAAGAGTTTAAAAGGATCAACAACTTTGTCCCCAATTTCATTCACAGACTGAAAGAAGAAAAGGGAAAGCCATATCTACTCTTTACTACAGGAGAATAGAGAATTTAAAACTACTTTAACCATCCTTAACACACCTGCTGGTTTATATAAACAGAATATCTGAATAAACTACAGACATCAGTGTCCAGAACACAGTTTCATGCTCCTCAGCTATGGTTGTATTCAATCACCTTACACATGTAGGCTAACAAAAATCACAAAAATCCAGTTTGGCCTTGTCTCACTGATGTTAAACATTCCTCCCCTCCAGCACACAGAGCCTTTCAGCCCAACATTTCAGGTTCTGGACTGCTGGATGGATGTCCTTCAGAACAAATATCCTGCCAGAACCACTGTCTTGTTTAAACAGGGACAGAGTGGTGGCCTAAAAAATAAACACTGGTTCCTGTCTCTCTTGATTTGGAAGTTCACAACTGGTCTCATTTCACTTGTCTCACAACTTTCCTTTCCCCATCATTTCCCAGCACTTTTGGGCTCTCCAGCCCAGAGCTGCTGCTCTCAGTTGCCATGGAGAGGATCAGCTTGGTAGGACACTGCGGAGGGAAAAGAGACCAAGGAGTTTCAGGTACTTCAGCAACCTCTACAGGAGGGGAAAATACAGAACAAACCCCTCCAGTCGCACTCCACTAACTGACCACAGAAAGGACTTTCAATTTTCCCCCCAAAAATATTAAAATTTTGGCTTCAAGCTCCACAAGCCAAGTCAAACCACAGAACTCTCAGATGAAAGTCCATCTTTAGTAAAGTAGAACTGGGCTGGTTTTGTTTTCCAGATCGTGAGTCACTGCAAAAACTCCTCAACATAAAGACCAGCTGCCAGTTATATACAATGTCCTGGAGCAGAGCACTCCTCAGAGAAGATGCCCTCTCCTACATTTTCCTTCCTTCTGGAAACTTTGCCTTTTTCCTGCCCTCAAACTCCCTCCTATTTTGGTTTGGTTTTAACTAACACTCACTTGCTGTCCCATGTTATTGCTTTGCAGCAGGCACGTTTCAAATGGGCCTATACAGCAACACAGGAGGTTTTGTTAGATATCACTGAGAAAACTGGAAACAGTTGATGACAATGTGTAAGAAAACCTTTTTTTGGTGTTCTTTCTTTCCTTTCACAGCAGAATGCAGGAACTGGATAGAGCTGAATGTTTGCCACAGCAATATCCAAACTGGTTTTTTAATTAAAAGTCAACCTCTTGGGAGAACGTTTGCTCAGCTTCCACCAAAGAAAAAACAGCAGTAAAATGAATGAGTTCAACATAAAATAAGAATATATTATGAAAAGTAGTGCCAAAATAGAAAAATCTAAATATTTTTCTTGGGATGGGCTGAAATGAAAGGCTTTGACTTTCACAAAACAGTTTCTTCTCTTTTAAAAATGCCAACATGATAATCATGTTTCTAATATTCACAGTCAAAGTCTCTCCCAGAAAAATTTTCTAAGAGAATAAGATGCATTTGTAACTACTTGTAGGTGCAGCTTTAATTTGAATATTACTCTGAAGTAATCACACCTAACCCAAATTTATTTATTTAGTCTGGAGAAAAGAAAAATCCAGCCATAAATAAAACTTAAGAACTAAACAAACATTAAAAATGAGGCATTCCAAGCACCAAAAAAACCTTTGGAAGTTGAAAAACAAATTAAAACATCTCTGATTATTAGACTAGATCCTGAGTGCACTCACATCACACAAATTCCCACACATGTTCCCAAGCAGAGTTTGATTCCTGCCTTCCCTTGTAAAAAAGTAGCTCTTTATGTTCTTTTAAACTGTAAAACTTTTGGCTGCTTCCTTTTTCAGTTTGCACGCCTGTCAGCATGCACTTTTAAATCAAACCAGGGTTCTCAACTGATTTCACTTTTAAGAATTTAATTTCCCAACATTATGGCCATGAGCACACCCCCAGGAGCCAGGAATACAAACCCCCCGTGTTCTATGGAATCATTTTAACGTTTGGAGAACAAATGCAAATGCAGCACAAGCAGCAGGTGAGAGAAGGACTCAGAGTGAGGCACAACCCTTTAGTGCCTAGAACCCAGGCAAAGAAAAAACCAACAAAATCACAGGTAGCACAAGCAAAATGATTCTCAGGAACAGCTAGACAATCTCTTGGGACGCACTCAGATAAGCTGTAACAAATTTAATAAGTTAGTGAGTCCTGAGAGCCAGCCCCAACCCACTAAAATCCACATTTATTCACCTTACACCTGTCCCATGCAACACAAAGAGCACTGACAGAATTTTACTGCAGATCTACAGTAAAAGTTTGCCCAATAAAATAATTCCAGCACATTATCTCTTACACATTCAGGGCGAGGTATTTGCTGCTCAGAGCTCCTGAGATGACTGACAAAGCTCTCTCCAGATAAGCTGCCAATTTACAAGTCAATGCAGCAGGATCAGCCCCAGATTTACTCCTCTGGCCTTCTACACAATTTCTTTGTCAAGGATTGTCCCCTACATTTTCCAACCCTGGCATGAGGAACCGGTGATCCTTCCCTCCAGAGCACAAATCAAAGTGCAGATCAGTAAATGGTAAAATAAGAGCACACCAGGTTGAATTTAGAGAACAGGGCACCCCAGGTGAGGTGTTTGGGAGGATGGTAAATCTTCTCCCACGGCAGACAAAGGAGGCTGCATATCTCAATGTTGTATCTCGGTGTCTCCACTTAGACAATTCTTCAAGAGCATGAAAACATGTTCAGATAAAAAATTACTACAGACACACCAAATGCAGCACCTGGTTCCCAGCTAAACTCTCTCACCCTGAAGATAAAAGCACACTGGCAAGTAACTGGTTAACTGAAGCAATGCTCAATGCCTGCAAATGCTCAGACAAGCCAAATCCAACTAAAATTACTATTTATTGTTTTTTAAGATAAATATTGTGTACTTGTTTGACAGACTGATGATCTCAGCTGAAATCTAGATGAATAGCTCTTCCTAAAACTAGTTTTCTGATGAAGAAAAATCAATAAACAAAAAAATGAAGCACTTCTAGGCATCACCATTAAACCCTTCTCTTAAAATTCTGCAACATATGAAAAATACTTAGTAACTATAATGCAACAGTGACAAGCCTCAAGTGGAATTTACATTGGACAGGGAATGGCAAAAATGTTTAGTGATACAAGTTATACAGGATACCTGTCCCAGCAATATCCACCTTCTGGGGATGCAAAGGGCTGAGAGGGAAGGGACATTACACATACAAAATCCCTCCACCAAAAGTATATCCAGTAGAATAAAAAGAAATAATTGTTATTCACACAGTATGTTTTTATTGTACCATGACTAAGTGGTATATTAGGCATTTTATCTTTTCTAAGATTCCACTTCTTTAAATAGTTTAATAATATTATTTTATATTATAATAATATTAACTTATTACCATATTATAGTAGAAAGTACTCCTACATCTAAGTTCAAGATAAATCATAAGCTTCCCACCAGAGCACAAAACCTGAAGCTTTCTTGGCCAGAAACATTGCTCTGTGATCTTTTAATTCATTGTTATATGTAAGTTAGAAAAAACTGCAGCAAGTCCATCCCCCATTTAAGCAGGATGTGATTTACGTGTAAAAGCTTGGTTGGCAGCAGAGTTTGACTGGGATGGCAATTATTCAACAGCCAGCTCTCAAAAACTCTTCAGCCCCTCAGAGTACATCATGGAAGTGGCTGGAGGGTAAGGGGAGAGGACTGTTCATCATCTCTTTGGTAAAAATTCTGTCAGGAGCCCGTCCAAGCCAAGGGAGGAGATGCTCCTCAGAGCCCTGCAGCCCAGCACAGGAGCTCTGTCACTGCTACACTCTGCCTGGCTGCAAGACAAGGATGTGAAATAACCTCTACATCTAACACAGGGCTAGGAAATAACCCCTGTATGGAACACAGGGCTAGGAAATAACCCCTGTATCCAAATACAGGGCTAGGAAATAACCCCTGTATGAACACAGGGCTAGGAAATAACCTCTATATCTAACACAGGGCTAGGAAATAACCCCCGTATCCAAATACAGGGCTATGAAATAACCCCCCTGTATCTAACAGAGGGCTATGAAATAACCCCTGTACCTGAACACAGGGCTATGAAATAACCCCTGTATCCAAATACAGGGCTAGGAAATAACCCCTGTATCCAAATACAGGGCTAGGAAATAACCCCAGGATCCAAACACAGGGCTATGAAATAACCCCTGTATCTGAACACTATGAAATAACCCCCCTGTATCTAAACACAGGGCTATGAAATAACCCCCCTGTACCTGAACACAGCTGAGCACCAACCCTGCCTCAGGGAGCACCTGGAGCCCCTGGAGGAACCCGGGAGACACAACTGCAGCCTTGCCCTGCTCTGCCCTCCTCTCTGCCCTGTCAGACACAGAGATCCCCATGAGACAAACCCTGCCCTGCTGCCAGTGCTGCTCTGAGGGCCGGCATCTCCTGCTGGATTATGCCAGGAGTGAGATTTCCATCAGTGCCACTGGGATTTCAGATTCCCATCAGTGCCACTGGGATTCCAGATTCCCATCAGTGCCACTGGGATTCCAGACTCCCATCAGTGCCACTGGGATTCCAGATTCCCATCAGTGCCACTGGGATTCCAGACTCCCATCAGTGCCACTGGGATTCCAGACTCCCATCAGTGCCACCCTGGCTCCCAGGGCAGGTGTTTGTCCAGGAGGAGGCACGGATGGAGCTGCCTGAATGAAAACTTTGGGCAAGAGTGTATCCAGGAGGGAGGAAGACCTCTAGGCAAACACTGAACTAATGAGAACCACCAGTAAAGTGCCAAAATAACAACACAAACGTTCTAACTCTCAGTAGAGAGCAAAAGCACCTAAGGATTAAAATGCTTACACTTACACTTCTCTTAATAAAGTTAAGTTATCCTGACCAAGTGAGAAATAAACATATAAATTATCAAAATGGTTTCTGATACACCTGAATACCACATAAAACCTGTCTATGCTTGTACAACAATGCACAGAGAGCTATCTTCTGATTTGCCAAAACACTTAGCACATTTGAAAAATGGCATACACCCATTCTCTGCAGAACTCATTTTAAACCTGGATGCTCATGTAAAAATATTATCCTGACCTAGCCAGTTAAAATCATAAAAATATTATTTCCCTGACATAAGCACTCCCAAAAAAGTAATAAAAATGAAAGTTATCACAACTAAGAAGAAAATGGAGAGTTAAAAGTCAAGAGAGTATTTTAGAGCTTTCCTTCTGTGAAGTCAGGTCTCAATCTTTATCCAAAAAATTTCAATTCGATTGCAGGACATTCCTGCAACAGGTAAACTAACATCTTCTAAAAATTATCTCTAAATAAATTTAGTACTGTATGTACTTATTTTGATTCATTTAGGCTCTGAAGCATATGGATATAAGTTAAAAAAAATATATAGGAAAACCTATAGAGTTTTTTAAAGTACTATTATGAAGTCACGGAATGAGCTGATATCATTAACTTACCAAAATAAAAACAAATTACACATTTAGCAGCCAGTACTTCCCCCTTTTAAAAAGTCATCAGCTAACTACTCGGAACTACATTCCTTTTTTAATTAAGATGCAATGCATTCACACCAACAACCTGTTCCTCCCCCCTTCCAAAGTGGCCAAATACTGGAACAACAGCAGTGTCTGCCATCCTGCAGCCCAAATTACCTATAAGTTGAACTACTCTCCTGGTTCAGAGACTTAAAAACAAAAGAAAGAAAATAAAAATAAAATAAAATATTGTAAGCTCGAATTCCATTCTGGAACAAGTTCAAATAAATCCAAAGTGCTTAAGTTTAAATAAAAGAATTTTTGAAGCTTGGTGAAGGAACCAATTAAGGACAAACAGAAATGCAGGCCTTAAAAAATCCCAATTTTTCCATTAGAATGAAAAAAATTAATCACTATTATGTTTAATGAATTTTGACCCCAACATGAGTTTTAAAGGTTGCCATACCTTAAGATAAACACAGCGTTTAAATGCAAGACCTCTGACTCAACCTCCACCTTTTAATCTTTGTGTTGAACTCCAGCTAGGTTTACATCCTTGCAATGAGGCCCTGTGCACTTTTCCCCAAACTATAACAATGCAATCTCCATTTTGAACAATGCACCTCATTTCCCTCCTTGGAAAGCTACTTTTGTCTTAAAGCCAGTAGATGCTGGATCCAGTTATAGCTCTGACCTCAAGAGCCTGAAAATTCTCGGTGTTTATAGTTTTTTGGTTTTTTAAGCCACTTCAACTCACATGCGCTTCCTTTCCTTTCAACATCAAGTTGTATTTGCAAGCACAAGCCAGCCTTTCCTGTATTTAATTGAAAAGACCTCTTTGCAAGGCATGCCTCTGGTTTTCCTTGTTTTTAAATTTGAAGTGAATGCCCCACAACACTTCTGACATTGTTTGCAACACGTCCTGGTGGATCGCGCGTTTCTGCGGTCGCCAGGTTCCCCATGAACATTTGCAGAGCATCCCCTTGTTCCAGCAAGTGCCGCCCGCCCTCCCCGCTCCTCTCCGTGCATCCGAGCATCCTCCGATGCTCCCCGCGTCCCCGGGGCTGCCAGTGGTTATTTGCATCCCCTCTCCCTGGGAGTGCTTGCGGGCATCCCTCACATCCTCGCATGGGAGTGCGGAGCGTATTTGCCAACCTAGAGGGAGCATGTGGGGTGCCCTCGACTTGTTTGAGTTCGCCCACGGACTCTCTACCTGGGGTGCTGCTGTAGGTGCTGTGGCTCCTGAAGCTGCTCTCAGTGCAATAACTGGCATCGTCTTCATCCTCCATCTCTTCGGGGTAGTCAGAGTCGTCGTCGTCCTCTTCCTCCATTATCTCCTCCTCTTCTTCCTCCTCGGAGTCCTGGTTATCCTCGGGGTCTCCCTCCTCCTCCTCCTCGGACACCATGCTCTCCTCCTCCTCCTCTTCGCTCTCATGATCGTCGTACACCACTTTGCTGATGCTCCTCCTGGACGAGGCAGCCCTGCCTTGGCTGTTGCAGCTGCCTCCTGCGCCTCCTCCTCCCCCTGCTCCTGCCGCCCCGGCCCTGCCCCTGCCCTTACCGCCGCTGCCTCCCCCACCGGGGGTGCTGCTGCCGCCGCCGCCCGCCTTCCTCTTGCCGCCCCCCCTGGGCGAGGCGGCGGCGGCGGGCGACGAGGCCTGGGCAGCGCCGGCTCCCTTCTGCTTGGGCCCCGCCGTCTCCGCCTGGGCCGCGGCCGCCCACCTGCCGCGGCTGCTGCCGCGCTGCCGGGAGCGCAGCCCGCCGATGGGGCCTGCCGGGGCCGGGGCGCTCGCCGGAGCGGCGGCCGCCGCCGGCTGCTGCTGCTTGGGCGGCCTGCCGCGCCGGCCCCGCATCGCTGGGCGCTGGCCGAGGGGGAAGGGAGGGGAAGGGCGGCTCGGGAGGGCGCTCGGAGTCCGGACAGGCGGCTACGGGCAAGCTCCGCGCCCCGCGGAGGGCGCGGGGCCGGGGCGGGGGGGGGGGGCCGGGCCGAGCGGGCCGCGGCTCAACGCGAATCGCCGGCGCCCCGCTCCGGATCGCCGCCGGCCGCCATCTTGTTCCCCGCCTGCGCCTCGGCCGCTCCGCGCTGACTGGGGGAAGCGGCACCAGGCCCCGAGCGCCTCACGTGACCGCCGCGCCCGCCGCCGCCGCCAGGGGGCGCGCCCGCCCCGGCCGTGAGGGAGCAGCCGCGACGGGGCGGCCCCGCGAGCCCCGGGCTCGGCACCGACACCGACGCCAAAGCCGGACCGAACGCGGAGCCCGCACCGAGCCCGACACCGACCCCAAACCCGGACCGAACCCGGACCCGGCACCGACCACCGACCCCGGATCCGACACCGGTACCGACATCGACCCCAGGCACCGACCCCGGCACCGACCGCAGGCACCGGCACCACTCCTCGCCCCTTTTTGCTCCGCTTGCCCCTTTCCCCTCCGCCGGCACCAGCGCGCCCCCGTCGCAGCTCACGGTCCCGGCACCGCCGCTCCCTCAGCCGGCGCTGCCCCGGCCTCACCCTCTCCCCACAGCGGGGTCGCTGGCCCGTGGCCGGGGTCACTCCCCGGGCCCATCGGGAACAGCTTTGAGCGAGGTGTGTGCCAGGCCCTGGGCAGGGGCTCCCCACGAGGGTCTTCATTCCCCGTCCAAATCAGAGCCCCGGGTGTCCCTCGGGAGTCGCTTCCCTCCGCCATCGGCACCAGCAGCTCCTCTGGCCACTGGCACTCAGCTCTGGCCGTGCTTTGACTCCTCGCCCCTTAAACCCCACTTACAGCTCACCCTTACACAGGCAGCGCCGTGTAAAGCAAACACTGAGATCACACACGGACCCACCATCACCGTTTTGCCCATCCGCTTTCTCTAATCTCTGTTTCCAGTTATCTGGAGCACTAGGAAAAGAGATGGGCTTCATCTGCTTTGTATTCCCTCTGGTTGTCTCATTTGCCAGAGCCTACAAAGAACTAAAAATCAACAAAAACCAGTTGCACAGTTGAGTTTGCAATGCCATCACTTGGATTCAGGGTATCAGTTTCATAAGTAAAAGCGGTACAACCTGAACGTCAGCCCAAGGCACACAGATATCTCGTATTTCCTACAACCAGCCTTCCTTTTCATTGCTAGATCAAGACAGCCTCAGGATTTCAGAGAAGCCAGAAGCCTTATCATTAGAAAATCAGTTTACATGTTCATTTCTTTTAGTCCCTTGTTTATACATCTGAGCAAGGTAAAACCCAACACTGGTCATGCCACAAACATGGCAGCGACATGTCCAATATATCATTTAATTTGCATTCTTCAATAGCAGTTTTTGAAGTCCTTTTGTTCATTAACTTGTTGCTCAGGCCGAGCACCTCATTAAACCCACAAACCTGCCACAGCACCAAGCACACAACAATGGCTGCAGCGTTTAGCCCAATTTGCACTCTATATCCAGCTTTTTATCTGCAGGTCTTTTATTATATTCAGTGGTGCAGCCGCACAGGCCCAAAGCCCTGAACACAGGATGACACACACAGCATCAGCCAACACTGCCCAACCCCATTTACACTTTTCTTTCTACTCAATTTGTATTCTGAACCTTTCCAAGTTACCTTTAGTTTGCTTATGTGGGGTTGATTTTTGCTACCTCTCACAAGGTGGCAGAGGGTTGTGGTAACTCTAAATACATGAATATACAGACACACATTTCCATTATCTCCTTCTGGTACCATGGCAAAAACACCTGTGCATTCTGCCATCTATACACTGAGAATCTAGCAAAGGTACCTGCTGCATTCTGAGAGCATTAACACCTCTAAAACACTGGATTTTGTGTATTTGTGGTAGATCAAAGGTGCTGAGAATCATGTGCTTCTGAACTGTGAACCAGAGTATCTGTCTCTTAATCCCATCCCTTATCAGTTGGTTTTGTGGAAGTGCTCACTGAATTTTCATTTTGTAGGTGGAGAAATGGGTGCACAGAGAGGTGTTACCTTCAGGGACAGGATGTAAATTAGTCCTTTCCAACACAGCTCAGTGGAGAAATCAACCCCAACCCCAAAACCTGCTCATTCCACTCAGTAGAGCAGAATACACTGATTGGAATTTGGAGCTCCAGTTTGGAGTCTGCAGGTAGTTAAATGAGCATGTTTATAAGTGAATTGAATACAGCAGGAAAAGGAATTTTTGGGTGGAAATGTTACCCTGCTTCCATCCTTAGGACAGATGGAGAAAAAGCTTCCTTTGACAAGGCACTCTGGAGAAGATGAACAGCCCAGTTGTTCCAAGCTGTTGTCTGGGTGGGCTCCTTTCTCCAAGGATAAGGGAAAGAGCTGAACCTACAGCTGGATGGCATTCAGAACAAGTGAGCACACGCTCTTGCTTAAATTATTGAGATGCTTTTGTCCAGTCCTTCATTCCAAACTATTTCATAACTTGTGTTAGGAATTGTCTTCAGGTGTTCAGCTCTCAAATCAGTTCCACAGGCATTTTTCTAACAGTAATGTCACACCAGAGCTCAGCAGCAGAAAGGAAGGTAGGTGTAGCAAGGAAGGAAGGGCTTACATGACTTTTGCTGAGGTAATTCAATATAGTTCCAATTGTCATTTTATTTAGATGATGAAAACCAAAGTATATCAATATACTGATATGCTGAATTCTACTAATATTCCACCAGATAATTAGTAAAAATAACATCATATTTGCTGTTCTGAAAATGTACTGATTATCTTGTCCCCAACAATCCACCTCATACTCAACTCCAGGAAATTCTGCATTATGTTTCTCTCCCATTTTTCCCTATTCCAGATGAATAGTCCCATAAGTATCTTGTAACAGGTCAGCTTTAAGTGAATGCCTCATCAGAAGAGTAAGTCAACAGATAGCTGTAAAATCTTCAACAAATGTTGTCTACATAAAACTTTAGTTCTTTGTATTTCAAAGAGAGTCAAAATCCATCTAAGATATACTTTGAAATGCTAGAATTCAAGCAGCACAGGTGACATTAATTAAGTTGAGGTGTTCAGTAGTTGAAAAATTACTTACAGAAAACAAACTGATATAGGTAAGAATGTTCTTATTTTAAATTCAAGACAAGTTTTCTTGTCCAAAATATTGAAAGCAACTTACTACCAGTGCCAAGAAGTCCCCTCTATACATCTTCAGCTGCTACTGCAGAGGTTTTTTTCACACTTGTACATACATTTGGTACTGACAGTGTACAAATACAACCAAACATGTCACCTTCCAAAGTGACTCAAGCTTTTTAACTGTGTGTGCAGCTCTTTCCAAGTTCCACAGCCCAAGGGAGCAAGTTATGCCCTCAGCACTTCTGCCACAACCATCTTGTGTTCAGCCAAGAATTGTGTGGTATTCTAGGAAGTTCTCATGACCACAAAATTCTACATGAAAATATAAGCAAACATCCAGCTTCTCATCCAGTCAAAAAGAGAGATTTTAATACACAAGGTTCAAACTTACAACTCCCATGTAGCTACAGAGTATCCAGGCTCCTCCTACGTAGAAAACAACTTTTGACAGCCCCAATATGGAGTGCTAATACATCCTTGTCATAAAAGGAATCAATACAAAATAAATGTGTTAATGAGCTTCAAATTCAAACGATTTCCAGCACTTCAATAGAATAGGTCTGAGATTCTCTCAGGTGGTTCAGTCTTTGTAATTCCCGCAAACTTCCCTCAATCTTGTTGAGTTCTGAGTAGAACCGTACCTGAAAGGAAGAAAACAGAGACATTTATAGTAAAATATAATCTCCCTTTCTTTTTGTACATCATCATACTGTGGAATTATCTCTGGTTCTGCACAGCTTAAGATATTTAAACCAAATGAAGCAGCTTTTGAAATCCAAATGACACAGAGGCAAGTGCAATTCAAGCTCAGGAAGGAGCACACAGAGGAGGACAGACATTATTTGATTCACTATATAATTTGTTGCTGTCTGTCTCCCCCTGTTCTCAACATCCATATTCTGAATCCAACAGAAAATCAAAAAATTATCCCAGAAGATGCAACTTACTTGGGCTCTCACAAACTTATGCAGGTTTGAAAGCAAGTCCTTTGCTTCTGGAAGCATCACCATGACAGTGAACTGAGCATCAAGCAACAGGCACATCCAATCCATGATCTGAAGAGAAACAAAAAAAGTCCACTTACACTTCCCAGTCTGGAAATAACACATTTGCCTTTAAAAGCTGAACTCTGAGACATTCACTTCTACTGCAAAATGCACGGGCTCACATGTTCAGGCATATTTTAAGGAATATTTGCATTTTGATGGTTGAAGTGTTACATCTGACTTCACAGAGGTTGCATTGATGGACAGCTCTTGGTAGAATGAATGCAGGTGTCAGTTGATTTTAGATATTCCCAACTTCTCACAGTTACACACCTCAGAAAGAGAAGGAAGCACCACTCTTACAATGAGCTCACCTGATTTTTTGTGGGATAGAATGAGCTGCTCACCTGGTTTATTGTGGGATAGAATGAGCTGCTCACCTGGTTTATTGTGGGAGAGCGTATTCCAGGAAGAGTGGTGTTCACTTTTTCACTGCATTTCACATACAGGTAATATAAATACCTGAGAAATAGCTGAAAGCAGAAAAGTCAGAATATTTGTAAGGGACAAACATTTAATAGACCAAGGGGTTTTGTTCTGCACATGGTAATAGTCATAAGGATTTTTAAAATTTAATTTTTTTGCTTTTGAATGCAACATAGATGCCTGTATACTACACATTAAAAACAAGTTTTATGGTTCTCTTACACCACCCATACCTGGATGTTTGAAAATTCCCAGCAATATTGAGTGTAAATTACATTCAGGGGTAATCACTGTTCCAGGAAATGTGTCAGAGATGAGATCAGCTTTGTTTTGATGTGTGGGGTTTTTCTAAAATCACTGGAAAATCACACATATGCTCAGGTACACACAGTTCTTGAAGTTATATTTCATATTCTGAGAAACAGGGGAGTTTGGTGGGGTTTTTTCCTAAACTGAGGTGATCTAGATTTGTATTACATTTGGGATTATACAGAGTTTTTTCCCTCATATTTTCTAATCTTGTTTCTAATAGGACTGACTAAATTACTGTGTCTTTTTCCTTTCTTAAAAAAACATCTAAATCAAGGGAAGGTATTATTCCTTGCTAACAGAATATGAACTTTTTCCAGGTCATAAAGAGAGTTTCTTACTTACATCTTCTAAAATAAGCAAGGACTACAAATATCAAGAAAATTACATAAGTATATGGAAAAATGTGATATTCCTTAATATTAAATCTTATTAGGCATCCTAATTTCATTTTCATGCATTAGTTTGTTATTCAGACTCCTGAAAAAATGGTGAATTTCTCATATACAATAGAGAAAAATCTTTTCCCTTTCCTTCACCACAAAATAAGTGGTTTTATACTTTTTAATGCTAAAATACTTACAATAGCTTGTTGAGCTGGAAGGTTTTTCAGGTGAGGCAAAAGAAATGTTTCAGTGTAAGGTGAATGGAGAACAGCATTTCTGTGTGGTGCTATTAAGGGAATAACACTGCAGGAAAAATACCAGTTTCTTCAAAGCAGAGTGAATTCTAAAGAAAATATTTCTCCAGGTTTTTGAGGGAAGCTCTATTTGAATCTTATTTCTATAATGAAATATCTACAGCAACTGAACCATTACAATGGATTTAACTTGAACAGTTCTGTCCACCACAAGAGTGTAACTGCCTGATGTGCTTTAATAGGCAAATATCCAAAGCACTGATACCTTTGCTCTTAAGTAGAGAAAAATTATTGCAAAAGAGTAATAAAATTTAGTTTAAATTGGTGTAGATACATTCTAAAAGCTAAATATTTCTATTTATATTTAAACAGTTTTTCTACTGAGTAGGAACAGCTCTTAGGAGAACTCAAACTTTGAGCAGTAGCAGAGGTTGTGCCTTTGGCAATAGCAAACACAAACACCCACAGCACGTGCAGTGCTCTGGCTGCCCTTCCCTGTCACAGACATCTTTTAGGAAAAATCCCTTCCTTAGGATTTTTCCTCTTGAGAAGCTGAGAGGCCTCAGGAACAAAATGTAAACAGTGATTATCTGCTGCTGTGGAATGCAACAGGTGCATCTGGGATTGGTCTCATGTGGTTGTTTCTAATTAATGGCCAATCACAGCTGGCTCAGACTCTCTGTCTGAGACACAAACCTTTGTTATCATTCCTTCTTATTCTATTCTTAGCCAGTCTTCTGATGAAATTCTTTCTTCTATTCTTTTAGTATAGTTTTAATACAATATATAACATAAAACAATAAATCAGCCTCCTGAAATATGGAGTCAGATCCTCATCTCTTCCCTCATGCTCAGACCCCTGTGAACCCCGTCACACTTCCCCACAGAGGATACAGCAGCGCTGCCTTCTGAAGCCCAACAGGGCAGGATTCACCATCACTCTGCCTTTCCTTTGGGATTTTGGTATCACACATGTCCTGGTCCATCTCTTCACTGAAACCATTTTCTAGAATTTCAGTTTTAACTTCCATGTCATTGCATTCAACATCAACGTAACAGATGGCAGAATCCAGGTTTACATCTACACTTTTAAGATGGTCTTCACTCATGCTGTAGAAGAAAATTTCAGACACTTAACACTTTTAATTATTAGCTTTAAAATCAGCAATGTCATCAAGACATATAATGAATTCTATGAAGCTTATTATGAAAACAAAACCAGACTAAAATTTGGTGAAGAAAAAAAGGAAAGAATGATTTGGAGTTACCTTAAAAATGCTTTCAGGCAAGCATAAGTTATTTCTTCAGGAATATCTGGAAACCGTTCTAGGCAGATCTGTAAGAGCTGCAGGTCTTTTTGCTCCAAAGCAACAGCCATTAAATCTGGACATAAACTGTAAGAATATGAATTTAATAGGTTGCACAGTCCACACTGAGAACTACACTTTAGGTAGTAGTAGTAATCTTCCTCCCCAGATGGAATTTTATGTAAAACACCAACAAGAAAATAAACATCTTTGGTACTAAATTCTGATAATTCAAGAGCAGCTTATAAAAATTTTATTTCTACTTCTTTTTGTTTTAAAAAATATTCCTTACACTTTAAAAAATGCAGAGTCATTACCTGTAGGACAAGTCCCGGGTTTCAACAATCTCCTGCAGTAAACTTTGAGGGTAGAACTTTGGATTTTTTTTACATCTGTCTGTAAGGGCAGTGACCACACAGCCAATGGCAGCTTGCAGATCTAGGGTCGGTGCTCTTGCTATTAGTTTTTTCAATTCAATTTCCACCACATAATTAGAAGTATCCTGGAAAAGACAAATACTGTGCAACTCAGAAGTGCATGGCACATGTTTGACAACTACCCTGGCATTAATTAGGTGGCATTAAGTAGAAGTAGATCTATTTTGGAATTCAATTTACAAAAATTTATAGAAATCCCTCACCACTCTGTGTTTTGATAGGATAGATTCTCTCAAGCATGAAGGAGCTAAATGAGGAGGTTCCTCACTCTGAACTCAGGCAAGCTCATTAATCACCTGTTACATCAGTGACAATACCAGGTGAGCTGTAGGTAAGTTTCCCTTCCTGTGTGAGCTATCAGAGCACTTGCAGCAAGTTCTAGAAAGGAACTAAAGAGCTTTTTGCTGAATTTACAGTGGAAGTCCTGACAATTCCTCCATCTTCCTATGGCTAAAATGCCTTCAACAAAATTAAGGCCATAAATAAGAACCTAAACAAGCAAAGGTCAGATGAAATATCCTCCCTTATTTACTGTAAGAGACTGTCATTAAAAATGAACAAATTTGTGCAAGTTTCCAGAACTCAGCTGTTATAAGCCATGTACAGTTATCAAAATACACTCCTATGACAAAACTTAATTTCATCATTCCCAAATGCACAAAATGATAATAACAATATCCTTCATCTCACCTGCTCAAGGCAGCTTGGTCACCCTGATATGTGGAAAGAGATAACAGCTAAAGAGACACTTAGAATATTCTGAGAGTTTCTAAACACTACTTGAGGATATTTGAGGTACTTACTTTGAGTCTTATTAAGAGCTGCTCAACTGATAAGGACCCTGATCGTCCAGTGCTCCTGTTTGATCTTAACTGTGGTGAAGAAAAACACAGAGTTATTATTCAGCTCCAAAATGTTTAAGGATTTCAAGCAAAATAAAAGGACACTTCGTGTGTCAACTTGCTGTCCAGACTATAATTACTAATTTTAATTCCAGAAACAGTGCTAGAAACAATCAGTAACAGATAAACTGAAATTTCTTTCTGCTGCAACACTTAAGAGCAGCAGCATGGGGAAGAGACAAGACAAACAACAACCCCAAATGACCCCAATGCTAACTCACATTCATTCTGGACTCTGCTTTCAGAGCTACAGACTCCTGGGACTCAAGGGAAGCCACCAGCTCTTCCTCTTCCAAGGTATTCCAGTTCACAAACGAGGACACATCTGGGAACACACAAATGAAACTGCATGAAGGTAACACTTACAGCACATTTACTGAAGTATGAATATTGCATCAACTTCTTATGCTAATAGATACTTTCTAAACTATAATGCAAAGGATTTTATGGCAAGAAAGTTGCCATTTTATTTCAGCAGTGGGTAATTTTATGAGGTTTTTTTTATACTGTTCCTCCATTTTGCCTCTGGGAACAAGAGAAGAAAGTTATTACACAATTTATCCTGAGCATTACTTGCAGTGTTTTACCACTGCAGGGTTTAAAACCACTGTGACAGTACAATTTTAAACTGAAGTTTACAAACTAAGGTTTGACATTGCCCTATCCAACCACAAACTCTTTGAAAATTCTTTTTAGGAGACAGCATTTCACTTTGTTCTCAGTGTTCATCACCAGCATTCCAGTGTTCTCAGTGATTCCAGGATCTGAATGACAACCCAGGCTAAGTGAAGCCACAATAAACTCAGACATTTGTGTGCTTTGGTGTTCCCAGCACCAGTAAATTTAGCAGCCAGGAACACAGTGTGAAGTTGCTTCAAGCTGTTTAGATCCAATGAATTAATTTTATAGGACTGCGTTAAAATAATTTTTATATAATTTCCTTTTGAAAGATCTTTTCACTGTAATTGTTAAAAAAAAAAATAATCTTACCAAGGCTTTGACTGTCCTTGAGCTTTCCCACAGCAGCTGCCAAGGATGATGTTTCACACTTGTACATAATTACAGTCAGCACTTTCCCATGAATTAGAAAAAATTTTTCCTCGTAACACCACAACTACAAAATATTAAAATGTATCATAAATGAGATAAGCAGAAATGTGAGTTCCTGCACTCATGTGTAACTCCTTACTGTAAACTTCAACTGGAAGTCAGTGATCAGAATATTTTAAATTATTTGTGGTAAGTTTAACATTTGCTAGCAAACCTTCATTAACTGCTGATTTTAAATACAGAAATTACAAATGTTGAGTATTTTTCCAGGGATGTCCTAAAATATAGGGGGCAATAATGCTGCTCCAAGGCATTAAGCCCTCTGAAAGTTTCACTTTTTAAGTTTCCTCTTGTGCAATTTTAAGACAACAGCAGTCAGCTGCTCTGGTTCACTAGTGCATTTATTCCTTAGGTGTCATTTCACCAATCTGACTCTGGAATAGCTTGAAGTGCTGCTCAGGTGTTCACAGAATCATTTAGGACTTCAACTGCAAATTGCCTGAACAGAACAGACACTGCTGGGGTTTGTGCTCAGTGATTTCATTCACACCAAATAATCATGATCATGAGAAGTGATAAAGCACTAAATGGTCACAGAAACTCCTACAGGCACCACTCTCCCAATGAATATTCTGACAGGAAGTGCTCATTAACTGGTCAGCAATAATTTTGCTGCAGAAGTTGCAATTCCTGCTCCCCCAGCAGCAGCAGAGCTCTGCAGCCCAACACTCCCTGCCCTGCTGCCAAAAGCACAAAGGCCCAGGAGCCAAAGCCAGGGCTCAGCCTCACCTGGCCAGTGGTCCCCCGGGGCAGATCCTTGCAGGTTTGCAACGTCTGGAATTTTGTATTCCATATGGTCAGGAACTCTGAGGGAAGTAACAGATGGATGAGACCAAAAAGCAACACAAGCACCACATTTGCCTTTGCTGCTTTAGTCACAAACTCTGGAGGAAACAGAAATAACTGTTTCAAAAGAGCTCAGGCAGATTTAGCATTAGGAATTACATCACTCAGGTTAAATCCCAATTCAGAGAAATGCTGGGTTTCCAGTGAAGAGCTTTAAAGCAGAGGCTGGGACAAGATAGACAGCAGTTTTCACACCCAGTGCTTTGCCCAAGGAAATTTTAGACCTTACAATAGCTTAAGATGATTTTTCAAGTTACCTTTGGGCTTTCTCCCAGGATCGGGGACATTGCCCAGCACTGCAATGTGGTCTTTGTCCAGGACAACTAAAGATGTTCCTTTCAGAGCAGCTCCAGATACTGAAAGTTTTAGTAGTAGTGACTTGGACAAAATTTCTTCTTCTTTTTCCTCTTCTTCTTCAGTATCTTGCTGTAGAGGTATCAGAACCTGATACACAGAATGATTGGTATCTGTCAAAAGAAAAATAATAATCACTCTTTTACGAAGTTTTTTTGTGGAAAAAGCCTGTTTGATATCATTTGTCAAAAGAACATTAAAAAAACCCCAATATCCAATGACTGTTGAAAGAAGAATTAATGCAGGATATTTAAAGGACTTTTTATAATCCAAAGCAGCAAAATAAAAGTACAGCAATGAAGGTGCAGTGAGATCTGCAGGGTACAAGTGATCACAGGTAGGAACAGTTGGCCTTTGTAACCATTAAAGTATCAGGAATCTTTCATTACTACTTGTAGCTATTTTAGAAAGCTTAAAACCTAAAAATATTAAACAGCATTTCATAAATATGAACATATTATGTCCTTTCATACAATTTTTTGCTTCATTGTCACAACCCATTAACAAATACAACTTACACAAGCACAGAAGTGTGACAGTTTGGTTTGTAATGTGTGCTGTGAAACACAGTGGCCTGGCTAATTTCTGTTGTTCAAGCTTGTATTTGTGTAGACTGTTCAGCTTAGGCTTCTGTACATAGACAAAAAAATCCTTATCCTAAAATAAAAAAAAAAAGAAAGTTTTTCCTTAATTTACACAAAGAAGATGTAACAGAAATTCAGATATCAGTACTGCTTAACTTTGGATGTTGTGCAAAATTAGGAAATTGTCTTTTCTATAGGACATACAGAATTATTTGGAGTAATCTGCAGACTAACAAGTAAAGAAAATTCTTATTTGATGCAACAAACGGATTTACAGGAAGAAACATTTGCATAAAGACAGATTCAGGTATAATTCCTTTTTTAAAAAACATACAAACTATTCAATAGATCTTCACAATGAGCAATGAAGAGTCACACAATGTCCACTGTACTTCATTTTATTAATTGTTCTGTGCAGTTCTGAGAGCCCAGCTCTAGCCCTGAATGCAACACAACTTCCATTTAAATCAGGATAATGTTTCTACTAAAAGCTTGAAAAATCAAATGAAACCAGTGATGGATTTTGATAAAAGCGCTCAGGTCTCCTGCTAGGAGAGTTTTTAAAATAAAAAATATTTAACTCACTTTCTGAGTAGTGAAAATTAAGACAGGTTCTTGGCCTTCCATAAAAGCTCCACTCCACCTAAAACCAGAAAGCTGGATGAACATCCTCCAAATTCCAGGTTTATACAGAAAGTCATAGCACTATACACTGATAATTTTTAGGAAATCTCTATAAATAACTCTAAGATTTTAAAACCCAAGTGTTGGAAGAAAACACCCAACTCCATGATCTCAGTCTTTGATTTTCCCCAATTTTCACAGTCCAAGAATTCAGCAAGACCCTCCCAGAGAGGCCCCACTGACCTGATGGTCTCAGCTGAGATGAGGTTCTCGATCTCCTGCTGAGGAGCCTCCAGGAGCACATCCAGGCTCCGGACCCCCCCTCCCCTGAACAGCACCAGGGCCCCCCCCTGGGGCAGGGAGTGGATCCTGTACACGTCTGCTGAGAGCTGCAAGAGCAAAAACACATCTCTGTTCTCTGCTACACATCCCTGAAAACTTAAGTGATTAGTGCATTATTCACACTTTTAACAGAAAAATTAGGAAGCTTTAAGATTCTTAATAATGTAGATCTGAACGCTGTTGATTTGCTGAAATGCCACAAATAATGTAACTCACTACCCCCAAAAAAAGCCAGGAAAATGTCCTGACCAGCATCACATTCCTGAATCACATCACAAAATACAGGACAGGGTCAGGAGGTGACACAACTGCTCTACAGCAACACATGAAGTGATGTTTAACACATCAACCAGCAGAACATGGAGATCTGTAACTGAACACAATTCATCATCTTCAGAAAGTCCTCAGAAATGCTGGCCTTGGTATAAAAATCACTTTAGGAGAAATATTCTGATGCTAAAGTCAGTGCAAGTGGATTCCTTGCAATACTCCACAACATCATGAAGCACAAGTTAAGCTAAAATGTAACATGGCCAATACTATGAAAATTGGGGCAGTTTTTCCCTCCACCAGGATCCAAAACAAAAAAAGAGAACACCTGAAGACACTTACTGTTGCTTTAAAGGCTTTGTCCAAGTTAAGGTCTTCATTCTTCCATATTCTTAAAACCTTTAGGAGAAGCATCATTTTTAGATAAAGCAGTAACACACAGACTTCTCAGCACTCAAAATACCAACAACTGCAACAGGAGGAAACAACAGGGAGCATTCAGAGCAACCTGAGGGGGAACTGCCCCAGGGGGGAGCAGAAACAGCAGGAATAGAAACCAAGCTCAGAATTCCTGAGCTGGAAATAAAGAAAAAGACACAGCAGAACTCTGAATTAAAGTAGATCAGAGTGATGGAGACAGGTGAGATACAGATTTTCACAAGCAATGCAAGGCCAGGAGTAATAGTTCTCAACAATGAAAAGCCAAAGGCTCAGCATGATCCAAGTAAATGCTCCATAAACAGCAGAGAAACTTTGAACTGTGAAACAAGAGCAGGAAAACAAGGATGGGGGTGTGAGTTATTGGAACCATTCCAGTTCCACAAAGCTGTAAATGTCACCCAGGCTGCAAGAGGAGAAGTAACTCATCCTCAGGGAGTGCAGCAGCAGGCACTGAGCATCTCCTGTGTCCAAGGCCACCAGACCATGGTGCTCAGCCAGAACCTGCTCGTGGCACTGTGCAAACCCAGGGCACCACAGGAAATATTTCTGTGTCTGCTCTGGGGTGCCCTGACCCCCAGGGGAGCACTGACTCTGACCCTCATCCATGGAGAAAGCATCCACAAAAGTGTGAAACAGATCATAGAGAGCAGTGTAGGTGAATCACTTGGTGAGAAATTGATGGTTTGGGATTTTTGGTAAGTTGTGGATGGAAGCAAGATGGAGGGTACAGGCTGTCATCCTGGGTTTCTTCTTCCTGGGTCTGGGTGGCATTTTGTAATTGGGTGGAAAAGTCTGCACTGGGGGCTCTCTGGGATCAGTTACTGGGTTAAAAGGGAAAATAATCCAGGTGTCAGCTCTTAATTGGATAGCTTAGTCTTAAAAGGCCTTGGAACAAGAGATTGTTGGCCATTTTGTGCCTTCTAATGAAAAGCTGCCGAAGTCACAGTGGTGAGACTGTTTTACTGATAAGAAATAACAAACACCTGAGTCTGAACATGAATTATTGTCTCAAGTGCCTTCAGTCCAGACCCAGAAAAAACCCACAACTGGTACCCTCACATATTACCGGTGTGCTGAGGGCTCCCCACACTCAACCAGAAATGTTCCACTGCTGATTTGTTCCTACCTGCATCCTTCAGGAAGATCCCCCAACCCCTTTTCCCTCTAGAGAAGGATGAGGCTCTCACCTTGCTATCATGAACTGCAATGTACTCGTGGGTTTCAAAGTTGCACACGACAGGACAGGTGAGGATCTGCCCTTGCTTGACTGACCAACAGCCCAGGGGCTTCTGATCCGAAATCTGGAGTGAGAACAAGGACAATGCCAGTCAAATGGAACATGTGAAACACTTTGGAGACTTCTCCATGACCGAAAGGAAATGAGAGACAGCCACATATGGAAGCTGCTTTACTCAGAAATTCCTCTTGTTTCCACCTCTAACACTAACAATTTCAGAATAACAAGAAAGAACTCTCCATTAATGAGATTTCCTTTCATGTAAGAAATAAGTTTGACCTGTCACGGTCTGAAGGGTTTATGCCATGAAGCACAGGTACAAGGCATGGCTTCTTCAAAAGGCAAATATTCATTTTATCACTAGTGGCATTTGTTTTTACTGACTCGTACAATCACACACAGACTTGTGCTTTTCCTCTTCTATTTCAGGGTGAGTTATTGAGACCAAGAGCAGTGGATTTTGCAGTCTGACCTCCTGCTCTGTGTGATTCACAGCCAGGGCACTGAGCCCCTCTCCTCCCTCAGGAATACACTGGGTGTATTTACAGCACTGAGTGTATTTACAACAAGCTGTGTTCTCACAGATGGTCTTGGCAGTGGGAATAAACAACCCAAAGGAGATTGTATCATCAACCCACTTAGACCATGGAATCGTTTGGGTTGGAAGGGACTTTAGATCACCAAGTCTCACCCCCTGCCATGGCAGGGACACTTCCACTGTCCCAGGCTGCTCCAAGCCCTGTCCAACCGGGCTTTGGACACTGCCAGGGATCCAGGGGCAGCCCCAGCTGCTCTGGGCACCCTGTGCCTGCCCACCCTCACAGGGAACGATTTCTGCCCAATATCTGAACTAAACCTACTCTCTGTCAGTTTAAACCCATTCCTGCTTGTCCTGTCACTGCAATCCCCAACCTTGTGTATGTGATAGCCAACTAAACACAGAAACTCAAATACTCGCCCTAAAGTTTCTTATTATGGTCTACTGAATAACAGAGACCAGAACACATTTTCATTTTCAGGTGCTGCGAACTAAAGTTCTGCTGGTGCCCGCAGGACGGCAGCTGCCACTGAGCTGACAGCGCAGGACCTGGCACTGCAGGGACACGCGTCTGTGGCTTCGGGAAGGGGTTTTTGGGACGGGGAACGGACAGAGAATATCAGCAAAAGGAGAAATACGCGAACGAGCGCCCGAGCCGCCCCGCGTTCCCGAGCAAAGGGAGCGCAGGGGACAGAGCATGGCCGGGCCGGGCCGGCACCGCTCCCGGGCTGGAGCCAGCCCAGCAGTGGGAATAAACAACGGGGATGGCGGCGGGGACAGCGGGGCCTGGCCCGGAGAGCCGGGAGAGAGGGAACACGGGAAACGGCGCGGCCCCGGCCCTGCCCGGGACACCCCCCATGCCGGGGCTGCCCCCCGAGCACGCGCGTGCGGTACCTTGAAGAGCGTGGCGGCCCGGCCGCGCTCGGTGAGCAGCACGAGGTCGCTGCCCGGGCCCGGCTCCAGGCACAGCCCGGGGTCGAGTCCGGAGCCGCCGCCGCCGGGGCCCGGCCCGCGCAGCGTGAAGCTCTCGCACAGCGCCGCCATCTTGGCCAGGCCCTGCTCTCGCGAGAATTGGCGCGGCGCGCGCGCCCCCGCGTGACCCGGGGCGGGGCCGGCCGGGGTCGGGACGGTCCCGGCGCTGTCGCGACAGGGAGCGCGCGGTGCTCTCTTGAGGCGCTGCCCGGCCGGGCCTCGCCTGCCCCGAGCGGCTGAGGGCTGCGGGCCCCTGCACTCCCAAGGCGTTACGGGCCCTGAGTACTGTGAGGGGTGCGGAGAGCGATGGCAGCTGTCCTGGGGACAGCGCCCCACAGCGGGACGCTCCGGGGGCCGCGGGCACTGCCCTCCCTCGGCTGTCGCCGCCGCTGTCCGATGGCTGTCCCCATCGCTCCCGCGGCGTTCCCACGGCAAGGCCGGCTGTATGCTAATGAGGGCGCAGGTTGACGCTAATGAATGGGTCACGTGCACGCCGATGAGCTGGGTCACGTCTCTGGGAATAAAGGTCACGCGTATGTTAATGAGGCGGTCACGTGCGCGTCAATGTGCCCGGGACGGGCGCTGAGGGCTCCGCTGGGCCTGGGGCTGTCCCGGGCAGCGGCCGCGCCCGTGCCAGTGCCCTGTGAGGTACCGAGGGGGGATTGTCCCCAGGGCAGCGGAACGGGGCGGGGATTGTGCCATGGGCAGTGTCACTGGGGGTGGGGATTGTCCTCACGGCAGCGGCACGGGAGGGGATTGTCCCCAGGGCAGTGTCACTATGGGGGTGGGATTGTCCCCAGGGCAGTGTCACTGGGGGGGTGGGATTGTGCCCAGGGCAGCGCAGCCGGGGGGTCCCGTTCGGGATTTCACCGCGCTGTGTTTCCCTGTGCGGGATGTTGAGCGTGTGCAGATTTCAGCCCTGCCCGAGACCAGGAGCCCAGGCTGTGGAAGGTCGGTGCGGGTCCCTGGGGTCACTGTCCCCACCCGCTCGGGCACTCCCGGCTCCGGTGGCACGGCCGGGCACGGTGACCCAGCGGCTGCCGAGGTGTCCCCGGGGCTGCGCGGGCTCTGTCCCCTTTGAGCCGTCCCATTTCCAGTTTAAAACATTTCCAGTCCCCTCTTTGTTCCCCTGCCCTGTCCCACGCTGCCCGGAAGCTTTTCCCTCCTGAATGAGCGCTGCCGTTCGTCTGGAGCAGGGAAGGCTCCGTTTCCATGGAGGAAGTGAAGTCTCTGTGTGAAATCTTATAAAGAACCGTTGTGCGAGGGAAACTTCTGGTGAGTGAAATTAACTGACTTGGAGACAAGCCTGAGAGCATTCGAGTGGTCTCTTTTCCAGTCTTTTCCAGTTATTTGGTACAGCACTGAGCTGCCAAACCCTGCATAAAGAATTAGATTCCCCAAAGGAAAACTTCCTTGTCAACCAAATGGTAATTTACAAGTGAATGGGTTAATGCCAGACCGATGGGGCACTGCCCCGGTGAGACCTTTAACAGACCTGGGGCACAACAGAACCCAGGAGAGGCTGCAAGTGCTTTAAATTTTCCTCACAAAGTTAATTCTTTGTGCTATTTAATTTTGAGGAAGTGACTTTCAGAGCTGGGATAGAAATGTCAATGTTACATGTTAGTGAGGAGGTTTCTGCCTACAGGAGACTCGGTAAGAGAAAACAGCCACTGTTGTAAAGAATAGTTGTTGGTAGTTTATTTACAACAAAATGCAACGAAAAATACAATATTAAAAATAATAAATAACTTGGAAAAAAACAGAAACTAAGTGATATGAGAAAAATGACAGTCAAATTCTCCTGCTGAGCCTTGCACTATTGAACGTGCAGAGCAAATCAAGACTTGGTCCTTCTCTGACGGTGGTGATACATTGCCTGATGTTGCCATCAGTGCTCTAAATAAGAGAAATTAATTACTGGACATAACAGAATCATGTGGAATTATCACAGAAATGAAAGAAACCAATAAAACCTGCTTTAGTGACACCACAAAACTACAGGAGATCATAATTCAATGACCATGCTGTTCATTTAAAGCAAAACATTGTTAGACTTATTTAGCAATTTTAACTTACACATAGAAAACCAAGTCCAAACAATGGCAACAGAAAATCTCCTATTGGCAAGATTTTGAAGTCTCTCTTACTGCACTCACTAATTCATAAAAAGCATATACATTTGGCTTATTTCAAAGGATAACACATTGTTTTGAAGTTATAGTGCAGCAAGCTTCAAAGCAGTTTTAGCAAAGTCTAGCGGTCTTGTTACAAACTGAAATTCAAGGAACAAATATTTCAGTTTCAAAGTCTCTACAGCAGCAATTAATGCAAATTGGCTACTAGATGTCACAAAATCACCTTCCAGAATAATCAAAAAAGCCAAAGAACAAGGTCAAATAGTTTCTTTCCATAGTATTTATCCAGTCCTTTACAAAATTAACCATTACATTCATAAGAAATCCCATTAAGTACATGTTTCAGGAACAACTTTTGTGGGTCCCTCCCTTTTTGATTTTTTAGGAGATGGACCCTTCTGAAGCTGCACTGAATTGCCAGTTGTTTTGTAATGATTGTTCTATCCAAAATACACAAAAGTACAAGCAAAGCGTGGAGGTTTTCACAGAAACCTGAACAAACTCATCACAGTTTTTGCTCTGAACTGTATTCTCCTTGATAAATTCCTTGCCAAGTCCTAGCAGGGCTGCATCACGGGATTCTTGTCACTGTGGCAGAGGAGAGGAACACAGGCTGTGCTCACCAAGCTCTGAGGCTGCACCCAGTAAATAATGACAGCATTTATCTTTGCAAACAAAGTCAGGAACACCTGCAAAACTCTCTATTTTAATCCTAATAAACATGTCTGAAAACACAACAGAAAGGGAAAAATCAGCACTGAAAACAATCCCTTCCCCTCAAGGTGTTACACTGAAATACTCAGACCTTCCTTCCCATTTCATTTCATGTGTGCCTGCTGGGAATATTCTAGAAAAAGCTCTCTTACCCTAAATAGCAGCCAACCAAACAGAAAAAGGCATTTCAAGATCCTGTCATTGACCAGCTGGGTGATGAGTGCTGGGGACAGCGAGGCAGAACTCAGCATGATCAGTGAAAACCTGGGCCGCTCTTATCCAAGGCAGGGACACATTACAGAGCTTTTAATTGGCCTTGATTGGGCAGCAGCAGAGGCAGAGTGGCTGCTCCTGACCCTGCCAGTGCTGGATCCAGGGTGGGGACACTGAAGCTGGGCACAGCAGGGAGGGTTCTGTCACTCTGTCACTCTGACACTCCAGGATCTGTCTCTCTCCTACATCTCCACCAGGCAGCTATCCAAATCTGTCCTGTTCAGTGATTTTCACAAATGACTTGTCCCCAAACCTACTTAATATCGTGATCAATGTATTGGAAATCAATCAAAATGAGTAAAGATGGAACTGCTGTGGTCTAACGATCTGTGTCAAACCCAGATTCCCAAATGTGAATAGAAACAGTCACATGAGCACCAGGACACTGAATAGAGCTGAGCAAATTTGTCTTGGACAAATTAAAAATCCATTGAAACAGACTTTCAGGTGGAGCAGACCTGAACTATTTCTGTATGGGCCAAAGTCAGGCAATGAGAATAGAACCAAACAATGTTTTATGTTTTTAAAGATTTCCCTTTGCTGGCAACGTTCCAATCTTGACACTAAATCAATAATTACAATAAAAAATTACACATGATCCTATGATTCCATAATGTGCACCCTGGTTAAGCTGAAATAATAAACCAATGTAGGAAAGTTTTGTTTGCAGTATTACAGCAGCTTCTTTTTAAACAAAGCAGCATCACCCATCAGGTCAGAATTCCCAGCTCTGGAGAGAAAAGCAAAGCCAAGCATGGACAGGACATGGGAGAATGCAGGACCACAGCAAACCTGCAGAGAGCTCCTGGACATTGCTGGCTGCAGGATTTTCACTATCAGACAAATGAACACTTGTTTCAGTGCATGTTGGCAGTGGAATTGCTGCTGCTCCTAAAACCTCTTCCCAAATACCACTCATTTCACAAAACCTGCGCTGCAGCTGCAGCCAGAGAGGAGGAGCTCAGAGCATTTCAGCCACTGCGCTCCAGGTTTGGGCACCCCCAAAATGAGTGTTCAATATTCAGGCACAGATCAGCTCTGAGAAGTCTCTTTTTTCCTCCATCCATGAACCATCAGTGGTGGCACAAAGTGTCACCCACTGGGATGGTTCAGGTAGGAGCTGTCATTTTCTGGAACTGGACAGGGGCTCCCTGATGCCACCAAGGGAAGGAGCTGCAGCAGCCATGGAGCAGCAGCTGCTGTGGGGGAGAGCAAAGTGTCCCACAGAGGGGGCAGGAGGAAAGGGTCTCACCCAGTTCATGCTTTGAAGAGAAGGAAGGAAGAGCCACTCCTGCCATTTATTTTTCTCCTTCTTCCTCCATCTACACCTCCCTCTGGGAAACATCCTTGTCAACAATTGAATTCCTGAGATTGAGGAGTGGTTTCATACACACACACACCAGGAAGATCACTTCTGGTTCCTCAACATCACCCACCACTGGTTTGCTTTTTGAAGTGACTGATTTTGTCCCTTTCCCCAATGAGGCAGTGCCTGCACCCAGCTCTGTCAGATTGTTCTGTTTAGCAGAGATTCAAGGCAGGAAAGAAAAAGAATCTCCTGTTTTCTTCCCTTTGCATTCAAGGTCTCCCAGCCTGACTACTGCTCTTCTTCCAGCGAGGAAAAGACAGAATTCATTGCTTTTGTTTCTCAACTGGCACAATTCAGCTGCTTTTTCCAATGTCACAGAACACCACTGATGAACACCAACACTCTGAGCTCACAAAAGGACAGGGATAGTAAAATACATTATCTACAAGAAATAGGTGGTTCCTGTTACAAATTCTGTGCAAGGTAGAAATAGTTCAATGGCCTCAAAGTCAATATAATTAATTACAACTGGGGCTTTGATACAGTGATATTTTAGGTTTGAAAAGATTTGTGGTTTGTGTTTTAGGCCCCAAATCCTGAGTCATATTAAGCAAAATGTGGATCTGTTGGTGTTCAAGTACAATGAGTTACAGGTCAAAGGTTTATGAACACTTATGAACACAGGAGAAGCCTGAGAGTGGGAAAGATTTTAAAATTGGTTATAAAAGAAGAAAACGGGAGGGTTTTTTCTGTTAACCCTGCCTTCTAATTAGCACTAATTTGCCTCAGAAGTCCTTGGCAGATTTACTTAATACCTACTCCTAATTATAAATGCTGTGACCTAGATGAGGGTTTGCAGGCAGAGTACTGCTACAGAAAGATTGGTTTTCGTTTATAGCATCCCCTCAGACTGTTCCATTGGTGGCAGTAAGATGCACCATATGGCTTGAAACACTACTTTAGGAATATATAAACTACTTTCTCTTGCATGCACTTTTCAGAAGGTTTTAAGGATCAAGTCTGAGGAAAGGAGTCATCTTTCCACACCGGAAAGATTATCTGAAACAAACAAAAAAACCAACCAACAAACCAGCACGACCTTTGGAGCAATGGAGTTATGTCACTCTTGCTGTGGCAGACATGGCTTATCAGGAGGAAACATGCAGGGCTAATTTAAAAGGTTTTTTTCGATGGATCTGGAAGAGTGAGAGTTTCTGGAGCAGACTTTTTCCGAGGCCGATCTTTGGGAACTGTTAGGAAATCAGGAGCATCTGTGGAGAGAGGGGTTGATGGAGCACTAGATGGAGCACTGCGGGTTGAGGAAGGCATGGAAATGCTAGAGATAGATATTGCCGGTGGGAAAATCCCAATCTTCTTGTTGGTAGCTTCCTGAGTGGCTCGTTCAAACTCTCGGACTTCATCCATTGTCATGTCTTCAACGAGAAGGAATGAAACACAAAGGCATGTTAGAATAATTTCAAATAATCATTTCATTAACTCAGTTAAACTACTTCCATCCAAATCCTAAAGCAGGGAACGATTGCTTCTCCGCATGAATGCCTCCCCATTGTAAGGCACTGACTGGAGCACAATGAGCACAGTGTAAAGGAAACAAAGTTTTAAGTACATTAATCACGTCCTAATGGTTCCTCTACCTGGGTCTGAGCTGAATAAAGATTGCTGCCTCTGGAATTGCTGGCAAAACCCAGCTATTCCACAGGCAACTAAAGAGTACATTTGGATACAGTCAGCAGGTAGCATTTTTCAGAACTTCAAACTTTCAAACTTGAAAAGGGTTTTAAATTTTTCATTTCGATTATAAGGCCAAGTGGGCAAAGGGTTGTCATGGTTTGTTCATCTGCTGTAATTATCAAGGGATGAAAAATTCTCTCTCCTTCCATTGACTTGAGCTGCAGCTTCATGCAAGGACCAAGCCTGTTTTGCTTTTCCGCCAATAAAGCCTGAAGAATTCTCTCTCCCTTGACAAAGCCGCAAGATTCAAATGCTCAATTCCCGCGGAACCAGGCAGAGGAGATGAGGATTAAAGCCCTGGGGAAGGAGAGGCGGGCAGGGCGCAGAGCTGCCGGAGCTGTCCCGGAGCTGTCCCGGTGCTGCCCAGCCCCGCAAGAGGGCAGCGCGATCCCAGCGCGGAGCCGTGCGGAACCTGCGATAAACCACGGCAGTGACATCTGCTACCACCCGGGAAGCTGAGCAGAAAATCAGCAAAGATCTTCTGGAACCTGCTGCTCCATGTCTGCAGTGCCTGCAAGACGCCCACCGAGCCAACTGAAGGCAATGTTAAGATTTTTGCTGAATGTCAAGTTACATTCATAAATTTGAAGTATTTCATTAGACCATTTATAGATTCTTTGAGCCACGAAAGATCAAAAATGTAGAAATAAAACCAGGAGTCTTTTAATCAATTAAGAAGTCTCACATATTCGAGTGTCTGAAGCACAGGGCTGGCAGTGGGGATTACCAAATTTGTGATAAAATCCTGTTCTTCCAGGGCACTGATGCTTTTTGCCCCTACCCAGCTGCAGACATGTGCAACCTTGACTGTTGAAGCAGCTTTCTGTTGTGTTCCAATATTACATGAAATAAAAGCGTGCACGGTGCTGGCTCCCCCTGCACCACACTGCAGGAACCTCTCCAGCCCACACTGGCACCATTAGCAGTGAGAATCTGCCTGTTGCAGATCTGACAGAAGTGCTGGCAATAAACAGATGGTCCCAGGGGAACTGTACCTACTCATGTTGGAGAGAGGTTTGAACCTGTTTTGCTGGTTTACATTTCGTTTCACACCCTGTAACAGTGGGTGAGAATTTCTGCACTCAAAGTGTCCCAAATCCCGCTGAAATCACAGGGATTTTGATTGAGGAATTCTGTATGCTGTGAACCAAAAGCTGTCTTGGACAAATGAAGGGGACAGGAAGGTTTGTCAGTGCACTGTCCTTTGAAGGGAAATCTTACTGAATGGGGCCTCCAGGACTCTTCATTTTCAATTCAGACATTAAACACTTCAATTGACTTTTACTTTTTAGCTTATATTTGCTTTAATTTCCTTCTGCTTGATATACACTCAAGTAAAACAGTCCTTACACTGAGCTAGGAAGACTCAGGTTCACTTTCTTTTTTTCATTAATAACAACTTCTGTTCTGACCTCAATGACAATTTTTCCACATGGAAACTACAGGTGGCAGACTTCATTCAGAACCAGATCTGGAAGTGTAGAGCCAAAATCTGAACTGATTCTCTGCTAAGGAGTAACCTTGATGTCAGTGAAGCTGCTGTGTCACGAGCACAAGAATTACCTGCCCAGGGACTGTGCAGACAACATCTCAGGCTGGGGCCAGCTGGCACTGAGCAAGAGCCAAGGAAAGACTTGGAGCCCTTCAAGCCTTGCCCCACACTGATTTCATGGCTAAACCCAGCACTGAGTTCCACAGCACTATTAGCAGAAATAAAGGAATAATGACATTGCAGGGGCAAGGGCTGCTGCATCCTCTCTATTTGCAGAGAGTATCAACCTCTAAATTTAGGCCTCTACTTGTGGATTAGGTAAATAAGTACTTTATAAAATCTCCAGACCAGAGAACATACACAGAAAGCTGCCCTTTTCCACAAACCACTGCTGCATACTTCTGAAAATACTTCCCACCTTGTTGGTAGCTAATCAATGACAGTAACATTAAAGTTACCTTGAAAAGAGTGAATAACTCATTAGATTTTTTTTTCCTGGTGAAAGAAAGAATTTTGTGAATCCCATAGAAGTTTTCCACTCCCCATGTTCTTGGCTTTTTGACTAGACCACTGTGAACTCCTGCATTTTTTTAACTCTTGAAAGAATAGAAAGTAAAAATCCTCTTTAACCTCCTCTTTATGTATCCAAGTGAAATTTGAGCATTGTGTTTCCTGGAAGCCAGGGAGCTGTATATGAGCCCAACCCCACCCTCCCTTACATAACTGGCTGGGTCACAGTGCAAATCAAAGGCAAAATCATTGCACTTCATGGAGAAAGATTCTGTTCTTATTGAAGCGAAACCTCCCCAAAATTCCACTGGCTGATCAACAATTGGTTGCTCTTTTCTGGTCTGTGCAGATGCATTGGCTGAGGATGGGCAATATGTTTTAAAAATTGACATACTCTTGCTTTGGCATGGCTCTCTATTTCATCCACAGTAGATGAATGTTGGTTGCAAACTTTAATGTTGGTTTTTTCATGCATATTTTTCTCGTATTCTCGAACATCATCCATAGTCATATCTGTAAAAAGTTCAAAATTGTTGGCATTTTCCATTGATTCAGTGCAAACTTAATTTTTTTTTTTCCTAAGGAGAAGGTTCTAGGAACACAAAGTCTTTCAGCAGAAGCCAACAAAGGATTTTTTAAAAAGCAAGGAGCAACTAGCTTTATGAAAATTGCCTCATAAAGGTAGTTGTGTCAGCCAAGGAAGGTGCAAGGTTAAGTCAAAGGGAGTCAGAGAACAGGAAGGAGTGGAAGTTGTTCAGGAGTATCTGTGTAATGTAAGGTAGGCAGGTAGTACTGAAGTGCAGGCCTTGGCAAAGGCCAAGATCTTCTAAAGAGATTTTAGAAGATCCTTTGGAATACAGGACAGATACAGAAATATTATAAATATTTACTTACCTTTCCAGCACTTGCAAAAAGAGTTTTAGTTAACTTTGCATTGTACATCTCATAACCAGCAAAAATCACAGTGTTAGAGCCCACACCACTTTAGATTCCAGAAACTAACACTTAAACTGCTAAGTGAATTAATAGTGAGGATGTTAATGGTTGTGTAGCCTCAAGCAATTGAATGAATGATGAAAATTAGAAATATCCCTCAAGTGAGGCTGATCCCAGCAGCAGGGTCACTGAGCACTGCCCAGCACAGCCTGCCAGGTGCTGTGGAACACCAGGCAATGGTAACACCTTGAACAGCATTTGTCACCAACCACAGCTCCAGGAAAACATAAAGAACTCAATAATTGCCTGTGACTCTTCTGAGTATTCCCAGGCTTTCCATAAATGCCCTGGGGAGTGAGGAGTCAGAGCAGGAGCAGTGGCAGGGTTTGGGCTGCTCTTTACGATGCTTCGGTAGCTTCAGAGCCTCGTAAAAACAACCATCAACTTTTGACTCCAAACACTTAAAGAGCATTTTATTGGCACAGTCTGCTTGAAATGGGTGCCCCTTTAGTCATGCACTGTGATCTGCTCTTGAGGCTCCCATGTTCCTCAAGTTTATGATGTGCCACTGGGATTTGGGAGTTCTTGGATCACACCACTCCCTGCTCTGTGCTCTGAGGCTCCTGCTGCATTTTATGAGGCAGCTTTTAAGGCAAGATACAACTTCAGCTTGATGTCATAATTCATCAGTAAAAACAAATGCAGTCTGAAATTTTGATCAAGGAAGTTGAGAAGGAAACATTGAATACCCCTAACTGATACTCTATCAGTCTTTACTGTTGTCTGGAATGAGAAACAAGCTGAGAAGCTGTGTCAGTAACATGCTGGGATGCACTTTGCCAAGCACAGAACATGCTCTGTATTAGTAAGTAACACTGAGAAAATAGAATTTCTTAATAATAAAACTAAATAGAGTTCAGTAAATTAAATGACAAAACACATTCATACTTACAAGGTCAGTAACAGCAACCAGTTAACATAACACATTGTTTATTACACTGATTATTTGATTCAGTTTATCTGAATACCATCATCTCCAGGCCTTTTCAAACTTTCATATCAAAAGGTGTTAATAGACACTTAAAATTATATTTTGGATGCTAGATTATTATATCTATTTTATTAAGCCCAGATTTTTTAGGTTTTGTACTTACGCCGATAATTAAGCATTTAAAAATACACTATGTTAGTTAGTAAAAAGGCTCACTCTGACAAGGAAAAATCCACAAGATAATTGTGAACACAGTATTTCATCTGTAGAAAGAGTATTTTTGGCAGGGAGATTTTAGACTTAGGAGGGGAAAATCTATAGTGAAATGTTTTTGAGCTAAACCTGTTTGGTATGTTTGACTTCATGGCTGTTCGTCATTGTTATCAGTAACTCTGCTAAAGTGTAGCTGACACTTTGCTCCTCAGTAACATTCTCCATCTCTCACTGGATAGATATTTTGGGTAGACTGGGAGCAAATTTATGGGCTCAATTTTTACATGAAATCAGGCTGTTTTATTTAAAGTTACCAGTTTTCCTGACTTGCTGCAGGGAAAAGAATGAATTGTTCTATTTCAGGTAAAAAAAGAAACAAATCTAAAATTAAAAAAAAAAATTGCTCTGAAGAACTCTCTCATTGGATATAAAATTCTCTCACTAGTTTACAGCTATCCCAATAGAAAAAGATATTTTTAGCAGTTTCAGGATTTTTATGACCATTACAGCACAAGATTTTCATGCAGTATTAAATTTATAAGAACACTGTGATTTCAAAGCAATTTTTTCTCTATTTCCAAACAATGAGCCCACTGGGTTGGAGGCTGAATTCCAGTGCAGGGCTGTAACACCTCTGAGATGGGTTTGCAGCAGTGACTCCCCGAGCAATGCACAATGCTCTGAGCTCTGGTGAGAGCTGTCCCTCACCCATGAAATGCCCAAATTGGTGTTTCCTGAAGCTTGAGGAGGGCCTAAATAAACATTCTAAATATATTGTCAAATTCCTATGGCATTTCCATGGCCTGTCTCAGAGCCTGTTTTAAGAGCAGCTGTGGTGATGGATATGTCTTACAGAAAATGCATGTAAAAGGTACAAACCAGTGAGCTCTCTTTAGACACTGTGATTACTGGTTTGATATTCAGATTGCTCTGTCCTGCTGGAAGTGCCCACATTCCCACAGCTGCCTCATGGATTCCAGCACTTTTTGCAGGCAGCTGCTGCTGAATCAGACCCCATAGGATTTATGCTTATCTACATCTTTTTTCAGAAAAGCTACATCTTTTCTTTGTTGCAATCCATATCAATAGTTTCAGACTTTCCTAAAAAGCTGGAAATGTGTTGGGTCAGAAGCCTTAGGAATCTGCAGGATGGAAATGGCTGCAAGTTAAGGCAGCCTTAAGAAGGAGCTTTATTCAAACCTGCACAAGGTTCTCCATACAGAAAACTCCTGCCTGCAGGGCAGGTGAGGCACTGGGGCAGGTCCACTGACATGCTGGGATGGAAAGGCATCCCTGGCTGCTGCCCAAATCCAGCATCCCTGGAAAGGTCCAAGGCCAGCCTGGATGGGGCTTGGAGCAGCCTGGCCTAGTGGAATAATCCCTGCCCAGGGAAGGGGGTGGAAGGAGATGATCTTTAACATGGTTCCACCTCGTCCATGAACAACTCACACTAGGACCTGATGATCCATGAAAGCAGATGGGAACCTGCCGTTAGTTGTCCCAGGCTTGTCCCAGCCCCCTGGAAGGGTTAATTTGCAGGTTAATTGGCTCAGGAGGACACTCACCATACCACTCATCCACCCAGGCAAACGCCTGCCGGTGACCAATCAGCAGGATGTCTCTGACCACCTGCAAACAAGGAAAGGGTTAAAGGCCCCAGCAGCAACAAAACATCTCATCTGTGTCTTTCAACAGGATTGAAGTGAGAAACCCTCTGATAGTTCTGTGTCTAAAAAGTCATTCTGGCCCTGAAGGGCTCCTATTCCAGCTTCCCACTGGAACTGGATCTGTTGCCAGCACTGAATCCTGGCTTTGTCTAGCAAGGAATCCATTTGGGAATGTGTAGAAATACCAATATGTAGGGGGGTAGAATATAAGTAAATAAAGGTAGTACAGAAAGTAATCTTACCCCCTAAAGAGTTGCAGCTGGGTTAATTATTAAAGATCAGGAGCAGGCCTGACTTTAACAGGCCACAGCTATAGCCAATAAGAAGAAGAGTGTTATAAAAGAGTGGCTTGGATGGTGAAAGGGAACTGGAGTCAGTTGGCTGCTGTGAGAAGAAGGAAGAGGCAGTGCCTAGAGGAGCTGCCTACGAGAAACATTAAGGAGGTACAAAACTCCAGCAATAGGGAACCCTTGCAATGTAATGCCAATAGAACTATTGCAGTATAGTGACAACACCAATAATCTCTAGCCAATTAGACATTCTGGATCTCTTCTTTTCCATTCTCAGTTTTTTCAAACATGTAGAAGATCAATACTATGAAAAATTTTATCCCTTTGTAGTTATGCTATTCATGACTTGAATTTTTAGAAGACTGATTGGAAATTGGAATTTTTAGTAGACTGATTTCCCCCTGTCTGTTTCTAAGGGGTTCTTCACCTCAGTGCTGTGTGTATGGGACCCCTGTATACTCAGAAATACCTCAGCTCATAAATTGGTCACGGCACTGAAAATGTTATTGATAATTTTTTTCAACCTTAGGCCTGAGCAGCTCTGGGCTTTGTCACTTTTGTACCCAGAGTGATGTCCTGGGCTCTGCTCCAGCTCTTTGAGACCTTGTGAGAGGTCTGAGCCTGGGCTGAGCTCCCAGGCTTCTCCACAGCCATTGCCACATTCCTGTGAATGCTCAAGTTCCGCTCATGTGGAGGATAAGAAACAGCTCCTGTTTCACTGACCTTGTGTACAAATTGCTCTACTCTGGTTTGAAGTCCCCAGACTTCGAATTTCACAGTCACAAGTTTGTAGGAACACATAATTGGCTGATGGGTCTCTCTCCAGCCTTCTTTCAATTGGCCTCTCCCAGTTTTCTGTGACTTGAAGTATTTGGGATCCTGCAGAACAAAGAAAACATACAGGGAAATGCAGGAGGGGAAGTTGTGTTTGTCAGTTTGCTAAAGTAAAAGTTGTGAGAAGACACAAAACATGCTAATAAACATTATAGAAAAGTTATAGGAAATTGACTTTTAAAATGTACTGGGCTATCCTAAAATCCAAGCCTGGCAGTGAATCCATGGCAGCATTGACAATCATATAATCCAGGACTGCTGTTCTCTGCTGTAGGAAAATCTGTTACTGCAAGTCATTACAGTGCACTGCACTCCAAGGGTTATTTATGGTCTTGGGAAAAAAATAAAAATAGTGGCTTCTTCAGAGACTGTTTTTCCACTGCCCCTTGGTGTGAACTGCTTGTACTTTCCACCTGTGCCTGTCTCCTGAAATTGTGTCCAGTTGGGGCTTAGACACTTCCACACTGACCCTGACAATGCCACCTTCAGTTTGAAGTGCACTTGTTCATCCCAAGGTAAGTGGGGAACTCCTGCAGTTTGTCCATCTCTGGTTACAACTAAGTCATGAGCAGACACTGAGTAATCCCAACTCTGTTTCTCTTTCAGGAACTGGGAAATCAAAGGAACTGCAACATTGAAATTACAACATAATTTCATAAAACCATTAAAGGCATTGGTTCATCTTTTTAAAGTTTACATTCATCTGTACAAGATACAGTTTTATCTATGAAAGTGTTATTTTCCATATTGGTATAATTTTATTTCCCTTTATGTCCAGTCCTGCTAATTATATCTTGTAAATAGAAATAATTTATGGTTAAGCACTGGTTGTCAGAACTTGAAAATTATGTCATTTCAGAAAATTCATAGTGGAGCTTCTAAAATCTGTCCTGAAGAGTAACCAGCAGTGCTCAGCTGTGTTCTTTCCCCAGTGCTGAGGTCTGGGAAGATCCTTTGTTGTAAAAGTAGTTAATCATGTACTTAAACAGTGTTTAAATGATGCATTAAATGGATGACAATCAGGAGAAAAACCACAAAAAACTGATAACTACTCTGATCTTCATTTTGCTTCATTCAGTGTGAGTTTATGTATCACCAGCATTCATGTTACTGCTGTTTAGTTATCTCTTGACTTCTGGTTTTATCCTAAACTGAAGCTCTGCCACTAAAGCTTCTCTCCAAAGCTCTAATGAGGTGAGAGTCCTTCCTCCCTGTGAAAGTCACTGCTTTTATTGCTGACACAGCCTTTGCAAAGGGGAGACTTTGAGCTCACTGTATAATAAGGTTTCAATGTTAAATCACCATAAAACAGTTCAGCATCATCATTTATCAGAGCAACACCCCCTGTACAGCACAGCCCATGGTCACAGGCTGCTGCCAATCTTGTCACCCAACAGAGCTCAACCACAGATGGATCTACACATTTGCTGTTTGAAAGAGCTGTTTAATAATTGATCATTGCCTGAAGCAATCAATATAATAATAACACCAAAAAAAACAAAAAGGGAAGAAAACATAATATTCAAAAAGACACAACATTCTAGTTGGAGGTTCCTTAAAAAAAGAAATTACAGAAAATACAATTTCAAATATGGTTGCAAAATATTCCACTGTGAAATAAGGATCTCTAAAAAGGAAAATAGTTTCCTATAAGTCAGGGTCTTCTATTTCTTACACACACACACAGTGCTGGTGTGATGGAGCCATTGCCTTGATTCAGCATTTCAGATACACTCTTTAATAATTCTGAGTGTTGTACTTCACAATCCTTCAGAGATAACCAGAGCTATAATGGAGAAACTTCAGTGCAGTCCAAAGGGATTTAATGTAATCAATTTGAGTTGGTATCAAATATCAGGAAATTCTAACTAAAAATGAAATAATGAATAACTGCCCTGCATCACTGCTCATTCCCAAGTTTTATGGGTTGGGTGTGGTTTGGTTTGGTGAGTTTAACCCAGCAGACAAGGGGACACACAGTGGGGATCACTCTGAACTTGGTGGCCCACAAATCACCCACCAACTGCAATGCAACTGATCCATGACATCACCCCCAGGTGCAAATTCCCTTAACAGCACCCAGAGATGGCCCCTCTGCATCCCTTAACTCTGTCCCTGTTTCTTGAAGGACATGAGGATTAGTCACAAGTTGGCTGCAGAGCTCCATGGGAAGAGCCAGTTCAGCAGCTCCCATCAAAGAGCTCTTAGGGAAATTCCTGCCTCTCTGGAAACATTAACATATTGCTACTATAAAACTGCAGCCTGATGAATGGAAGCCAGAGCTCAGAGGAACAGAGTCCCAGGCTGCTGTGTGAAAGATCAAGGTGTTAAAGACTTTCCTGAGTGCTTGCTCAGGGAGCTGAGACTCAGAGGCTGCAAGGCACACTGAGACATTGGGCAAAGTCAACCTGAGAATTCCATGGCTGGGTCTCAGCTCAAAGGGCACAAATGTTTGACAGAGGTGAGCTCTTGTAAGGAAAACTAATATCCCAGAGCTTTAACCCAGCTGCTACAAAATTACATGTTTAACAACATCATGGCTGTTTTAGAAACACACAAATTCTGTCTCTGTTGTGCTGTGGATCATACAAGGAAGCCTTTAGGGGAAGAATCTCCACATTCACCTCTATATTTTTACACCTTTCCTAGGCCTGTGCTATTGACCACAGTCATGGGCAGCAGGCCATGCCAGAGGGACTTTGGTGGAACCAGGACTGCTCATAATTTGCTCTTCAATGCCTGATCCAAAGCCTACTGAAATTAATGAGAACTTGGCCAAGAATGATTTTATGTTCCTGACTCGTGGGTTCAAATTGCTAAATTCAGACTCACAACCTGGAAATGTTTCTGCAATTAGGCACACAAGGTCCTTCTATAACAAAAAAAAATGAGGCAGGGCTGATAACTTTCCATTAAAAGCAAACAGAAATTATATTGGTACCCAGCACTGCCTCTCTCAGCAGCACTCATGGCACACGTACTTGAAGCTTTTCTCCTGTACCTAGAAGCTGTGCAAGCTGAACTTTGCTCTGACCCCACTTTTATGTTATTATTTAGGTAATTAATTTTGTGTGTTCCTTATTTTTGCTTTTAGACACCCATGCCTTTCTTCCCAGAGAAGGCATCATGCAAAGAATACTGAGTCTATTCACTATTTTCCCCTTGATTTATCTACTGGCAAAATCCTCAATCTGTTTTAAATGTAATGGCATAGCTAAAATCTTTTTGTTTAAATAACCTTCTTGTCCTTTTATCAGACACAATTTATTAGGAAAGCCCATCTGGCAAATCCTTTTGCTAGAGGAGCAAAACCTACTCTGTATTTGCAATACATTATTGCCAGGTGCAGAGTGATTTAAAAATAGCACTTCTGCCAACAGAGCAGAAACATCACAACCCGTGAGCTGGGCTTAGTTGAGAATGAAATGTAAAATTACAATGAAATAAAAGCCTCTGGATGTGGGATATGGATTCAAACCTAGCACTCTCCCAGGTTTTATTACTTAGAGCTCGAGTCAATGTGTTTATTGATGGAGTCTATTATTTATCATTTAGCATTTATTTATTTAACTTCCCTCACGGATGTCACGTGCATCAGACGTGGAGTGGAAAGGTCCTTTCCAGGAAGCAAACCCAGCCCTGGGTTCTTGCAATGCCTTTTTACAATTAATTCTGACCTGTTCCTTTGTACTCAGAGTTAAATAATGAAATGCATTTGTTGTTTACAGAAAACCTGCAAATCTGCCTGGCACCCTTGCCCTCAGCTCTGCCATGGTACCAGGCCTGGTTGGGAGCTGCCAGAGGTGAGAGTGCACCCTGCTTGTGCCATGCATCCTGCCCTCTCACATCCTTCCTTCTCTTTAATGCCTGGATGAATTTTTTCAGATTAAATTTTTCAGACTCCTATGGCAGTATCATGGTGCTTTTGAAGTGCAATCATTTTTTTCCTTCTTTATGCTGAAGACCATTTTGTTTTATCTTGAATTTCAGAACCAATCATGGGTTTAATACCTGTCATCTGGCATTTCAGCATCAGCTGTAGTTGCTAGGTTTTAGATTTCAGCTTTTTTAGGCAGCGCTCAGGAAAGATTTATTGATGTAGAGATGCTACCACAGACATTTATGTAGAGTCATTTTTTAAGGACTTCTAAAAAAATTTCCATTAAATGGTATTTTCTGGAAGATCCAGCTAAATACTTAAGAACTGTAAATATTGGGACAGTTCTGAGGTGTTAAAATATGATAATCCAGCCAGCCTTTATGTGAACTCACACACCAAGTGAGTAAGGAAATGTTCATACTTTTCATATCCTTCCCTGAACTCCTGAGCTGACATGGTGCCCACACTTACTGGGGGGCTGAGGCAGCTGGATTGTTTCAGCTGCCATCATTTACTGATGAGACAGAGGCTTTGCTACTCTGAAAGCACTTGGACAGCCCTAAGGTGGACCTGTCCCGGAGCAGCTGTGCTGAAGGAGAAAAGCCAGCAATGGAAGAAGAAAACTGCAGCAGCTGCATGGAATCTGTTTAGAAGCAGCCTGGAAAGTTTATTCCATTTGTCCAGCTCTCCATTGCTTTGTTATAAACAGGAAATGAAACATTGTTAATTCTGAGAACTTGAATATGTTTGCACTGAACATTTTGCTCAGTAGCTCACAGCCACGGTAAATGTTTCATTTCATGAATGATTCACTGGGGGCCCTCACTCCTCAGCACAGCTCAGCTTTGTTCTTTTCTATATTTCAGACAAATATATCTGTCTATATAGCTGCTGATACATATTCATTGATGCTAAAGTCACAAGGAAATGACTTCACAAAATGTACAACTACTCTTACCTGCCTGGTACATTCTCTGTACAGAAAAACAAAATTCCGTACCTGATGCAATATGTACATGCAGGTTTGGAAAACACATGGCTCCTCACAGACAAACAGGTAAATTTCTTAGCTGGGGTCTAGAATTAACCTTTCTCCATTTGGAACCTCACATTTAAACTTAAAACTTGAAGGATTGGACCCACACTTGTAAGAAAGCTCTGTATTTGAGATGTGGCTGCTTCACAATGGAGTTTGTAGATGCTCACGAAGGTAAGGGGAGGTCACCTGCTTTAGGATACCTGAATTGCTGCAGTTTCACCTCCTCCAGCCTTCCACAAAGGCAGAAATCAGCTCAGCCCCACGACAGAGCTGCACTCTGTGGGTGTGTAATAGCTCCCAAATCTGCCTCCTGATTCACCACTGACCTGGAGATTTCAGTCCCCTGTGCCCTCTGCCAGCCCCTCATCCTTAAGGGCACCCCAATCACTTGGAGGATTCTGCTCCAGAGATCCCCCAGTGTTCCTGGGAGAGGCTCCCTTGAAGTGTCCTGCAATGAAGCAGCAGCTCTCCAGAAGCCTCCAGCTAACTGGATTCTTCACTTTTCAATTTTAGTTAATATTTAGAAGGAGAGAAAAGCAAATATGCACAAAGTTGAATTCAATCATTTTCCCTTCAGCCAGGACATTTTTGTGGAACACATTTCCTCTCCCAGCACCGGTGAGAATGAGCTGTTCAACTCAAATGGAATATTATACATACAAGGATTATTTATATATTTTGTCTTTTTATGTGTGAATCACTATTATGGAAATGAAAATGAAATCTCTTTTTAAGATTCATGTCAGGACAACTGAAAAACTACTTTTTAGATCATAGGTGGGAGGACACAGTGGCTTTGTACTCCTACCTTCTATCAGGCTCATAAGTCCCAGCACAGGGCAAGCAGAGAAAATAGTGTATGAAGGCTTTAAATTATTTAAGCCACTCTCTAGGATGCAGTATTACAGCTATATAATGATATTTGCTGTTAAATCTCAAGTATATTTTTAATTGAAGAGGAATGAGCTTTCGTTGGGGTGTAAAGAAAACTAAAGCTCATTTCTAGAAGCTGCCAAACATGCTGACCCTGAAAAAGAACTTGCTGTATTTTAAGCCTGTGGAAGAGCCACTGAAATGAAGAGATTACTGGCATGCCTGAAGTTAAAATTGTTCTCATTGGTCTTTCTGGATGGGAGCCAGGACATTTATCCTGTGGGATCTAATTGTTAAATCCTGAGGATTGCACTTCACTTTTAATCTTTAAACTTTGTATCAGTTCAGATTACATGATTTAAAAGCAGCCAAATTGTTGTTATTAGTGCAACTAAAATACCTTTCAAAAGCTTACACAAGCTGGGTTTATCTGAAGCTGCTATTTGGGAAACACAAACCCTTTCTCATTTGCATAGAATTACTGTTCTGATTGAAAGCAACATTTAAAAACATTAAAAATCTTTTTATAGTCTCTAAATTATGAAGGAGGCCTCATCAGAAATGGGAATTTGGCTTCATGTTCGTCATATGGTAACATAAAAACTCCCAAGGTTGTAAATTTTGGAAGATTCACTGTTTTCAGTTATTACTAATTCACTATCAGTTACAGCATGTACACAGTTAAATACTAAAGGTGTTCTTGCTGCTCTGTATGAATTCTGAAACAGAATTTGGTAGTCAACAGAAAAATCATCCATCAGTACAGAAAAAAACAACAGATGCTGGGCTATTTTTGTTGTTTAAACCCATATAAAATTCCATTTCGCTTGGAATCTGGTTTTTAAATTTGACTTTGAAATAGCAACACAAAGACTCTGAAATGCTTTTCTCTTTTAAGATGAGCCTGTTTTTCTGTATCAGGAGATTAATCACAGGGAAATTATGCTTTAATGGTTGGCTATTAAAAACGAGCAGGAAAGTTGCAAAACTGGTTGTCACCTTTGTGTTTACAGTTTCTGAAGTGCAGAGAATGAGATGAAAAAATCTCACAGGATTTCTTTAAAGTACAGTCATATTATTGACCTGTTCCATTAGCAGCTCATTCCTAAATGGAACCAGAAGCCGTGGAGCTCAGATAAGATGATGGGACCAATAAGCTGTTTCATGAGGTGTTATATAATTTTTGGTACTAAACAGATAGGTTTCATTATCTAAAGAAAGTAATAAAATTACTTTTCATTCTACTGTAGGCACAGTTTTGCTTTATGACCCGTACACAACATTCAAAATAGGATCTATGTAAATGGAAGATAAAAAGTACTTGATATTTTTAGTCAGAAAATCATGTCTCCTATAGTATAGAAATATATTCCTTGGCAAGTCCTCACTTTCTATCCTAAAAATGATTATGTAGTCTCGTTTTAGATAGTTAAACAGCTGCCATACTCAGTGCCAGCTATGAATATAGACTTGGCTCCAGAGGCAAATCATATCTCCAAAATTAAATGCGAGCATAGATCTGATCATTCCTCTCTAGCTGCTTGTTGTGAACCATCATTTATCAACTCTGAGATTAAAACATTGAGACCTCATCTTCATTTGCATGGTGGCTGCTGATTTCAAGCAGTGAATTGCATTGACCTAGAAGAAGCACGCTCTTCAGAGACGTGCTCCATCAAATATACATGGGAGCAATTTCCCAGGGAGTTTTCTGAGTGACTCTGCCTGCTGCCATTGATGCTTTTTGGCAGATCTGCTGCAGTCTGCAGTGTGCTCCGGTCCCTCTTGGTCTTGTGACATTGTTCCCTTCAAGTAATTGTGCATCAGCCCCTTGTCACTGCAGCACATCTGTGCTTTCCTGGGCTTGGGCACTTTGCAGGGCTCACTGATCAGGGTGGGATGCAAGTTAAGGACAGCAGGGGTGTTTAAAAGTGCTCAGATCTGCAAACTCTTCACTGAGCCTCACAGTGCAAAGGAAAGGCCTTTTCTGGTTTGGACTAATTCAGGTGAATATCAAAGGTCTGGTTCAGGGTGAGTTCTGATAAGGGTAGGAAAGCATTTCAAAGAATCATCTGCAAAAGAAAGTGTTGGGCAATCTGGACAGAGAGGCTGCTGGCTGCTTCCCCTCTGACCAAAGGCTCTTGAGATATTACTGAGCAGCAAGATTTTATACAAAAATAAAAAGGTTGTGATTCCTATGTTCACAGCCCAGTTGCCTCTTACCTCTGATTCCTTGTAATAGCGCTCGGGAATCTCGTCGCTGGCAATATCGATAAAGCAGACTTCTCGCTCCAGATCTTTTGCTTCTTTGTCAAAAATCTGCAAGCGTTAAAGAAATTCAAGGCTGTTACAGAACAGCATCCTCACAAAATCCACCTGGAATAACTGTTACAAGCAGTTTCAATGACTTGTGCAACAGAATGTATTTTAGGCTTGTGCCTGAACAGCTTTGTGTAAAATATTCGAGTTTTTGCAGGAACACATTCTCCACCCTACTGCTCACATCGTGTTCAGCACTTTCTGCTCCCACTGCTGCTCTTCCTTGGATTTTTTTAGAATGGAGACTTTGCTTAAAAACAGCAAGGTCAACAATTTGGATTGTTTTTACTGTATTCTCCATTCTTTGTACTAGAGTCTGTCACTGTAAAAAACCCAACTCTCTGGTCTCAGGGGGTTTTCCCCTCTAAGGACTCCAGCAATGTGCAGGTGTTTGCTGGGAACAGTCAGAGTTGTTGTTACACTGAAAATGAAAATTGTGGCTGAACTGCCCCAGTGGAAGCTGCAAGCTTCCCCAGCCCATCCATGCACACACATTTCAATCCTTTAGGACCTTGTTTGGAACACAACCCTCCTGTTCCATGCAAGGTGAATGATGGAGATGTTTTGAAAATCCAGGTCATTTGCAGCTGCAGCACAGTATCCTTCTGTGCCTGTATCCATAATTTAATTATTTAGGCATCTCAGTGACCCATGTGACTTACACTGTGTCTGCAATACATTTTCCTCATGATTCTGAGACTTGGAAACAGCGCTGAGCTAAAAGGCTACCATGAATTAGTGCCATGAAATTCAGGGAAGTTGTGCATCCACTGTCAGGAGCAGTGATAAGCTCACAATGTGCTCTTTCCTTCAGGGCACAATGTTCTATAGCTGATATTTCCAGGAAGCAAAAATATTTTTGTTTTCTTTTTTTTTTTTTTTAAATATATGCCCTGAATGCTCTCTTGATTTAATTAAATTCTAGAGGAACAGTTAAAAATACAAAATGCCAGCAACTCTTTAGTAACAGAAATGCTACTTCATTATTTCTGAAAGCATAGGGGCTGCCCATTTAAAGCATTCAAAAGAGCAATGGACTCCAGGGAACACAGGAACCAGCTGGTAGGAAGAAAATTGCTCAGGAAATTGTCTTTCAAATACAGGAAAAGCTGAAGTTTGACTCTACAATTTTAACTTATCTTGGTAGTGAATAAAACAGGCAGCACTGAATGCTCACTGAGCTGGATGTAACATATTCACACATCTGAAACTGCTGAAGAACTGAGAAACTCCAACCTGGTTTTATTTGTATTATTATCCTTCTGCAACTGTTGTTTTGCAAGAAATATGTTAATTATTTGAACAATGTGGAACTTTGAAGGAAAGCCCTTCTCCTGTTGTGCTCCTTCTCTGAATTGGGTACATTGGTGTAAATCACTTCTGTGTTTATATATATAATATAGGTCACCTTTTATAAGCTCCCTTGCTTGCTTTTTTCCTAAACAAATTCAGAAATACAGAGCAGCCCCTGATGAAATCAGTTGAACCATTTCTGGAGTAAGATGCATTTCACCATAATCTCTCTAAAATACTGGAAATGAGACTTAAGTGGACATTAGCAGATCATCTGAGGCTTTGAATCTGTGCATGGTTTAGGAACAAGCCCCATAAATTCAAGCACATGCAAATCTCTGCCCATTTGCAATGGCGTAAATGGAGATTATTACCCAGTGTCTTATGCAAAGAAATGTGCCCTGCTCTGTCCCAGACTTGATCCACATATTTCACCTCATATGAAAATAGTTCTAAATTCCTTTTCTCTCTTTAAAATGCTGTGATGGAAGTGGGGATGACAGATGCCTTTTCCAATCTGTCAAAACCAGGAGGAATTTTTCAACCATTTCAACGATGCCTTATTTGCTGCCGAGGCTGTCTGTGACCATTTCCTTTATTCCAGAAGTTTGCTGAATGACATTCTTACTTTCCTTTGCCAGCAGAACTTGTTGTCTAATCATTTATGCTTCTCTTTTTCTCAGATTGTCCTCACAAGATTTGCAGCTAGAGATTTAATCTTCTCATTCTATCAGCAGTTGAAAATAAGAAGTCATTAGAGAACAAGACTGATTTCTTTCTTAGCTCTAATTCTCTTATTGCCTCTCTTGGCCACAGAATGTTGGATTGCCTGAAATCCTGTAGGGACGATGGGTTTATTGTGGCTGGGATCAAAGACACTAAAGAAACTGAAAAGTTTTAAAGGAAAAGATTAAAGGCCACAAAAAGAAGCATAAGGCTCCCAATCTGTGCAACTGTATTTGCAAATGTGCAGAAACTGAATGGTGAGAACAATCTGTATCCTTAAGAAGATGATGATGTAGAAGACAGAATATTAAATATTATATTGGAAAGAACTGGACAGGCTTTACATTTGGAAGCCAAGTAATTAATTGAGATTAATATACACAATCAAATGGAAAACAAAGAGCAACATTCAGACTGAAGAGGCCTTTTTGCTGTGGGTTTTGGTTTGATTTTGGGGGGAGTAACGTGACAGCTTTTTTACAACAAACATTTATATACTTCCCTTTCCTAGGAGGAATGAAAACTCAGCATGGTTTAGACTACATCACCCACAGAATGACAGAAAGTGGGAGGAAGGTTTCAACTGGGCCTTTATGACTGTCAATGGTTTCTTCTGGTGAAAATTAAAAAAAAACCCCCAACCAAACAAAAAGAACCCAAAAAAACCCACCCCAAAACAACCAACAAACCAAGAACGAAAAAAACAACCAAAAAAACTCTAAACCACTAAAAAAGAACAAAAGACCCTCAACCAACCAACCAACCAACCAACCAACCAACCAACCAACCAACCAACCAACCAACTTCAAACCCAACCAACCAACCAACCAGAAACCAAAAGAAAAGTACACAAAATTCCCCCAGGCAGGTGATTCCAGAACCTCAAGAATAACAGCTCATCCAGGATATTGCAGCAAGGTAAGGACTGGTGAACTTAAATTTCATTCCTTTGTTTCCCTCCTGCCCTGCAAGGACATGTCCTGGCCCATGCTTTGCTAGCAACTTCCCTTCTCCTGGTAGCCACAGTCAGAACAGAAAATCATGTTAGGATATGATGGGAAATTTAATATCCTATTTTCTACAAGCATTTTTTCCTATCTGTTTATTTTTTTCTATGTTTAGGCTAAGTTGCTGGCTTCAATTTTATTCAGATGTAGTTAATCTAAAATATAACTTTATGGCCAATCTCCACAGCTGACCTGGATTGGATATAAACAGCATAAAGCCAATTTCTGCTGAATGCATTTATTCCATCCACACTGGCAAACTCCTCACTCATCTGCACCACCAGGACTCCAAGAGTCACATCTGTGCCTCTGGCTTGGCTTTGTTTCATAATACATGATTCTCTCTTGTGATGTTTGTTTTCCATCTTCAAGAGCAAAGGAGCCATCCAAGGGATTATCAGCTGGAAAGGTGTTTGGCTCTGTCATTACTACAAAATGGTTTTTTTTTCCAGCCTAAACAGAAGGAGTATGTGGTCAGAAGGCTGTAAAGAGACAGCTAATTCATGGCAGGGCTGTAATTGTGGTGAGGACTGCAAGAATAATTCTTTTCTTCCATTAGAAAAATGCACAAAATATACTCTCCACCTTGAAATTCTCATCTCTGCAGATTGCCATGGCCAGAATCACTGGCTGCTCCTCAGAGTGTTGCTGCACACCTTGAGCACTGGAGCTCTCACTTTTCTGAAGGAAAAATCCTCAGAACTCAGAACTTGACCCATGGAATTCAATCAGTGTGTAACTTTTCAGTAAGTCATGCTCCAACCTCAACTACTTCCAAATTCCCTAATTTCCTTTTGAGATTTATTTGGGCAGAGATTACAGGAATTGACCAACTTCAAACCTGTTCATGGGATAAAACTATTTATGTGGACACACATAATTGGGAGCAATTTTTCTATGGAAAAAGATTGAACTGTCTTTTAAAAAAGAAAATTTGGCTCCCTGAACTGGCTGGGAATATCCCTGTGTGCCACAGAGTGGGAGAGGCAGTTATATATTTATCTGCAGCCTTGCTCCCTGCTCCTTTTGATCTCATGTCATGACTCCCCTATTATTCCATCTCTTATGAAATATCTCATTAAGATTTGTGCTTTCTGGACAGAGAACTGGATTTTTATGTAATTATGCCAAAGTAGCTGTGCTTCCAAGACCTCAATAGACTATCTATAATATTTACTGGGATTAGTTTTTTAAGTCACATCCAGTTCAAGTGCCAGATTTACTGACTGACTTCAGTAGTTCATTTAGAAAAATGAAAAAGTAGAGGCACAACCATCTCACTTGTTCACACTCTGTCAGTGTGGGCCTTGTCATATGTTCTGTGATAGCCATATGTGCTTGGGACACAGGATCTGCACTTCAACAAAGAGAGCTCTTCCCTCAGGAGGAATTTCAGACCAACCTTTCCACTTGTTTGCCTTCATCTTTTCAGACTTTTTAGAGGCGGAAAAGCATCATAAAATCATTGCAAATTATTCCTGTACCATCATACAGGAAAAGTCCAGGTGCAAATAAAATCACCCTCCAAGTGTCCCTTGCTTTGACTTTGCATATTTTGAGTGATGCCCAGCAATCCTTTTGACAGTTTCCAGAGTGAGATCCTGTGGTGCAGGTTAAACCAGGGCACAGCTGAATCCTTTTCAGCTGAAATCAGTGTTTCATGGCAGTTGCCTTAAATAGTGAATTTACATTTAATTTCCATGTGCTATATTCAAGTTTGTTACAACCTAGTTCCACATTACTAAGATAGGAGACAAAAATAGAGAAAAAGCCACCCTAAACTCAACCAAACTAGAAATGGATTTTCTTTTTAGCTGCCATATCTAAAATTTATTTTACTTTAGTTTCATAATCAAGATCCAGACACTGAGTTTTCCAGAGAAAAATATTATGCTACAAAGAGCAAGGCACAGGAAATTCTACATACTGTGAATTTTCATTATTGACAACCTCTGAATTATTTGACAAGCTGTACTTTTTTTTTTTTTTGCTTTCCCCAGACACCATCAGATGGCAAAAAATCACTGCCCAAATATCAGCAGCAATTAATTCTGTGCCTAAAAAAACAAAACAAAACAAAACAAATCAGAAATCAGTCAAACTTAATGATGCTTGTGCAACAAATAGGAAAATGGAATAAATGGAATGTTTTTGTGATTTGCTTGAGCAGTGTCTGTCCCCAGCCTGCCTTTGCTGCACCTCCACTGCCTTGCAGACATTTCCCAGCAGCAGAGGGTGACAGGCAGGGACAGGGTGGCTCTGCCATGTGTGACATGGCTGGGCACTGATTGCAGCCACTGCAGCCATATGGTGTGGCCTGGAACCAACACAGCTGATTGCAAGGCACAGTTGGTGCATTCCCCACGAAAAGGAAAAAACCAAAACCTGTGTCTGTGGTGCACACTGAAACAGTGAGAGGGAGATGACAGTTCCACTAAATTAGTCCTTTGTGACACAAATACTCAGCAGTCAATGGACTGATGAAAGAAAATACCTGTCCAAATAAAAAAGAGCTTGAGGAAGTGTTCTCATGGAAAGCACACACCCAATTTATTGACACACAAGCAGTAACTCCCACCCTCCTGCCTGCACTTCTACCCTTTCATTCATGTAAGAATTCTCTCTGTAAGATGTCCCTTATGGTTTAAATATTCAGAATACAGACTTTATCTATCTATATTCAAATTCCCAAAGTGCAAATTTTGCTTTGGGAGAAGGGTGTGATTGCTGTGCCCTTTTGCACTGCTCTGTGCCCACTGAGTTGCAGCCCCTGCACTTCCCCTGCCCAGCACTGCCCAGGGTACAAAGGGAAGCAATATTTCCATGGATTCTACAGATGCCACCTCCCATGTCATTTCCATCTCCATTCTAATTTTTAAAAATTCCATTTTGTAATTTAAAACAAAAGTAAAATCAAAATAAAATTTCTCTTTAAGAAGCTGACTTTTAATTTAAAAGATCTGCAAGAGGAAATAGTGACTGGCCTGACTCACTGGTCCAGTTTCTGACAGTGTTAATGAAGCTGTAAAGCTACAAGGTAGCAGGGACAATATTTGATGTACTCACATGCTCATCCAACACTGGCTCTGTTTTTCTAAGAATAGAGTTGCCATGGAACAACTACATGGGATACATTAAAATCAGCTGCTCTGAGCACTGAAATCACAGCTCAGTGGATTTATGGTTCTGCACTACTACACAAGGTTGCCTAAATAAAGACATTTATTTCCATTGTTCTTCTGTCAGTATTTATATTTGTGCAAATCAACCACAAACTTTAACAGATTGGAACAAGAATGCTTTAACACATTTAAAATAGCTTAAAATGAATTCTAAGACATAGAAAAATCAGATTCCAGAGCAGATACCATCTTTCTCTAGTATTATTACTATCTTCTGCCATGCCAAATGGGAAGAAAAATCAGTAGGAACTTTGCATCAAGATATATTGCAATAATTAGGTAGAATTATACCAGACAACACAACATGTTAAATGAAATAATTCTAATAACATCCAAATGACAGGAACCCAAGGCCATTTATATTGCTTTCTTCCATGGATCAGTGGAATTAGTTTTAGTATCCTGATGTCCAAGTATTGCTTTTCACAATCAATATCTACTTTATCAGACAGTATGGAAGAATAGATCAGAGTGCAAAGATTTTTAAAAAATCTCTATGATCTAAAAAAATACATTGAGAAATAGCTGAGTTAAAAACAGATTTGTATTATTGCCCTCATTACTGTAACATTAATATTAATTTAGTCTATTTTGCATTAGAACTGCAAAATTTACAGAAGTTTTTTTTGGATTCATTATTTCTTCATCAGAACAAGGCTGATAGTTGCAATGAAGGAAAATACAGGGTATCTATGGAAATCTATAGGAATGGGTGCTATGCTTCCTGTTGTTTTCTCCCCAGACAAACAGTGACATTTAATCTAAAGTTGTCTGTCACAAAGGAGAAATGCACTTTGCAAGTTCTTAGGGGAGGTTTAAGCCTGCCCATTGAGCAATGGAAATGAGGTTGACTCCTGCTCCTGGTTCCAAGGTGTTTGGATTAACAGAAGCCTCTCCATATTTAGGAACCTTCCAGCATTTCAGGGCTGTACCAGTCATGTCTGTGGTCCCAGATAAAGGTCATGGGAGCACAAAAATGTAGGTCTTCCACTGGTTTACTGTGTTCCCACCAGGGAACAGCACAGCTCTCAGAATTACAAAATCAGGGAAATTAGGGCTGGAGTGCAACCCTTTAATTCAGCTGCTCTTTCTCCTCCTCAGTTCAAGCAGGGGTCAGTGAAATCTCTTAATCTAGGCAAACACTGCCTTAGTCTGTGACTCAGGTGCTGCAATAGAAAGGTAATATGATATTGCCCCACTGGCAGTCTGGTAAAAATGACATTGGAAGAGCCGGATTCAAGCAGAATAGAGTTTCTTTGATTTACATCACTGGAGTATCCCACCTCTGTGCCACTTTCATCTGAATTCCCTGGCTGGATACTGTTCAGGGCTTGATTCACAGTATTTTAGCCACAAACTGACACACTGAAAGAATTCACTCTGCTTAAATAGCTTCAGTTCTTCCTCTGTCAGACAGCAGCCCAGATCATGTCTGCTCACTGCTGACATTAGAATGCACCAGAAAATTAGTCTGCACCCTCCCAAAACCAAAGGTGTGGGCTTGCTCTGAATTAAAGTACTGCCAAAAAACAGAAGTGAACATTAAAAAGTGCATAAATTACACAATGTTTATCTAGCTGGTAATGTAATACACTTCTTTTTAACTCCACACTGATCTGGCTTGGAGAGGCAGCCCCTGTGAGTGGTTGGTATCTGGTGGTTAATAGATGATCCCTGTCATGTTCCCAGTGGGAAAGTGTCTGCATGCCAAAAGCAGTATTCCAAATTCCACCTTGTTCTTGTACATGTAATTATTCTGCCATAAGCAGTGCAACAGCTGTCAGCCTCATGAACAGGCAGCCCCAGGGGCCTGAGGGAAATGTTCCTCCCACCTGGAGAACAGAACACCTTCCTCTTCCCAGGGCTGCTGCAGGGACACCCCAAAACACTGCAAGGCTGTGCTAAGACCCCTTAAAATCTGCTTGATCGCCTTTTTCCTTTCCCAGAATGAGTTCAAACACCCCATCATTGGCTCTCTCTTTTACAGATCAAATTTCCAGACATTTAAACTTTTCATGCCTACAAGAAACCTCTTCCCATAAGTCTGCAACCAATGCATACCAAAACGAAACAGGAAGAAACATATTTGTGTATGAACCCAAGGGTTCAATTTTTACATGCTGGGCTTTAGTGAAAGTTATTCTTTTTTTTGCAAGGAAAAAGCAGACTCTGCTTTGCTCTCTACACAGCAAAGCCTGACTGACCTCCTGCCTTCTGCTCCTGAGCCTCTCTGATCAGCAGCTGCTGGCTGCTCATTCCCACCCTTGCTCTACAGAGGATTTTACATAGTTAATTGTCCTTCTCATCTCTAACTCTGAAAATTTTTAACTTTAGGTAAGTGACTGCCAAAAGCATCAGCTAAGTGCACAGCCATTGTTCCCCAGGCTGCTTTCTGAGATCTCTCATCTCTGACCGTTGTTGAGTTTCCTGTTTGTTCTTCCTGACACCTCCTTGGAATCCAACCCCCTTTATTCAGAGATAATAATGTGAAACACAGAAAGTGGAATACAAGCAGGCCAAAACCCCCTAGTCATCTTATCTTTACTTTCCATAAATGTTCATCAGGACTAAATTCACATATGTAAATGATGCTGTGTTTAGAGAAGGAACAAATAGAATAGAAGAGGCAGAAAGGAAGGTGGGTACACAGATCTTTCACCTCCTGGTACTTCAGAGGGAACTCCTCTGCAGCTGCTCCAGAGCAGGACACCCAGGGAGGGACAAAGGCACAAATTTGGGGCCTTTTTTCAAATGAGAGACCTCCAGGCCCCAGACAGACTGTGGTTAACCAAGAGCATTAAATCAACTTTTGCACAAGGTGCCATACTTACACTGTCATTGCTTCCTTTGTTGTCCTCATATTTTGTCTCTATATGAATGGAGAATTTAGGCAAAAACGAACACTGCAACAAAAGAAAAATATGTTTAACACAAGAAATGTGCCTTGCTTCATCAGCTGACACATTCAGATCCCTTTTGGTATCACTTTTCTTATTTTTTTCAGATTACTTCAAGAAAAAATGTTCCCAGAACGTAAACCTGAAAGGTTTGATGATTCTGGAGGGATCCAGAGATTCTATCTAAAAGTTGAAAATTATAATGAAGATATAAATAAATCTGTATAAGCAGTCTGGAATAATTAGATGCAATGGTTTTCATGCTCACTATGCCCAAGAGTATGACTGTCCTGAATGTCTTGTTAGAAATTCAATTCACTGAGATCTTGAGAGCAACTGGATACCCCTCATTATAGACCAGTCCATCCCCATATAGGAAAACCCAAGGACACTTCACCAGATGCAGGTCCTGACCAAACAGACAGCAATGCCTTCATATGTGAGGGCTTGTTCTTAATTTTTGGAGAAATGAGTTTTAGCATAATTTCCTGTTAATGAAATTAATATGGAATTCATGGATTATGAACCCCTGTGAAAATTCATTTTTACTAAATCCAAATAAATCTTTAAAAAGAAAAAAGAAGAATACACCAATGTTTTCCTGTTAAAGATTAACATTCTGTATTTACATGGGGATAAATTTATTTTTCTGAGGATTGCTTAGCTTAGTTGGCTTAGGAAGGCTAGAGTTTATATTACTAGGCAACATAATCCCATCATAATAAATATTTCAAATATATTTTATTTATCATTTCACAGTTCCTTCAAAGCAACTTTTCAGACAGCAGATAGAACAGCTGTCTAACCAGCTCTGAATGACACCAGTTCAGCATCTTCCCTGTTAGTCACCGAGGCTTTCCCTGCATTTCCTTGTGTGATGCATCACTAATCCCCTGTGGCAAATGACTCCTCCAAGGGCTGTGCATCCAGGTTACACAAGGAGGGTTTGGACACCTCAGTGCTCACATTGCTGCTGGTCCAAGTCCAGGCTTGAAAACATTCAGAGTTCCTCAAGGGAGGGGCTGGTGAGTAAGGGAGAGGGGGTTTAGGAGCCAGGTGTAGGGCAACACCTGAAATCTCACTGGGAATCACCCAACAAGTCATTGTTCAGTCTTCTTCTGATCACAGGATATCCATTATCAATAAGCACATCTAGAATCAATCCTTGTTGAAAAAACAAGTGAGCAGATTCCTCAAAATAAGGTTCTGGTGCCATGGAAGGCAAAACCCCCTTCATGCTGTTGATCTGATGCACAGGTGCAGTTTCAGAGGGAATTATGAATAAAAGCAAATGTCAGATTTCCCTTTGACCTTGGTATTAAAGAAATGCCTGCTATTTTCAATCACTGTCAGGAGGTTGCCAGCAATGAGTCAGGTCATGACACTGAAATGTCACCGTTCCATGTCCTGAACGTGAGGCTGCACTGGAGCAGCTCAACAAGACCCTACTTGAGTCTGGCTGGTGATTGATTCCTCTGACCCAGAATCTAAACTCTAATTAAAACAAGAGATCCTCTAACCTTGTATTTCAAAAAGAAGCATTAAGAAAAGACCAAGGTTCCTTAGACTAGCAGAGAATGGTGCCATTTACCTCAAGCCACCTCATTAGAGAGCCACTTTCTGTAAAGCCACCCACAGGCAGCCTCCCTGTGTGCTTAGCATGAAGGAGAGAACTGTAACAACCTAATTTGAGATTATAAATGGCAACATGGGTTTACCCCAAATGAAAATTCAAATCCACCAGAAGTTCTCCACCGCAAAAAGCCCTCTCAGAACTCAACTGGCTGGCAACCACTGCTCCAGCAGCTGTGGGGGGTCTCGCTGCCTTACAGGAACACTTAGCAGGGTCCAAATTTTTGAACATTTCACAGAATGTGTCTCATGATTCATCAGCTGCACTCTGACTAATTGGCAGAGGGCTCTGGCAGAACCAGAAAACTGTTTATGCATCATTCAAAAGACTATTATTCATCGTGCACAAAGTTGGGTTTTTCCCCTCAAGTGGCGGCGTATTTACTTAACTGGGGATTAAAATTGTTATGCAACAGTCAGAAACAAACTGGGGAGTGAATAGCAGGTAATAAACCTTTTAGGAGATTCTTATTTTCTTCTGAGCACCACTCCCTTTGTGCTCTGCCTCCTCTGGGGCCCGTGTTCTTCCAGCACTGACCTGGAGGCGATCGATCTGAGCACACACAGGAGTGCACAGGGCACTGTTTCCAGCTCTCCATTTCACTGCCTCTACAGCCTGCAAGGGCCCTCTTGGGAATGAAATAGTGGCAAGTTCAATCTTTAACTTGAAATTAAACCTAAGTTCTACAGAATAATTCAAAATCTTCAGTCACAGTGTCTTCAATGATACGGTGTCTTTGTGAAAAGCTCTCAAAGGAGGCATCTCCAGGTATTGTCACCTCCAGATTTTTTAAATGTCTTATCAAGTCCTTTAAAAATTTTTATACCCTAGCACACCTGTGACACTCAAAAGACAAATAAGGGGAATATTCAGGTTTTTTTTTTGTTCTCCTAAACTTTCTATATTTGGCACCTCAATTTTGGAAGAACCAGGAGAGATTTAAGGCTCAAGGGAGCACCAGTGCAATAACAGGAGAGTGAACCAGTAATTACCAGTGTGAGCAGGGGCATTTCCATGTTAGAATGAAGGGAATGAAAGCAGCATATGGAAAGCACAGCCCCCAGTCGTGTTTGCAATTCCCTACATATAACCTCTTGAAAAACGCAGGGCCTATTTTTAGCACCATGATTGATTAGCGTTGCCATAGCAATAAGCAACACTTACAAGAGCAGGGCAGAACCGAAGTGTGCCAAAACACTTGGCAAAGTCTTAAAGAGACAGTCAAACACATGCAGGGTGTGACAATCATTGAATGCAGAGGGCTGTCAGATTCACCTCGGTGCAGTAATTACACCTGAGGTGGCTGTGGGAATTACTGCAGTTCTCAGCAAATATCTTGGTCTGGGAGAGGCTTCTTCACCCTCTGGAACCTGCTTTGTGTGAGCAATGCCAGTTCATCACTGCTGTTGCAGCTGGTTTCATTTTCCATGTGGATTCTGCCTGCAGAATGTTCAAAGACTTGCTAGAGACCTCATCCTTGCTCTTCACCTCTCCTGTTCCTTGTGAATATTAATCCACAATCCTTGGCAGTCATTTCTGCACAGTAAAAATTAATCCCACTTTTTTTTTTTTTTTTTTTTTTAAGCAGCAGAAGCATATTTCCCTAAATCTTAACATAAAAGCCCAGCAAGGCAGACATTTCATGCAAATGTTCTCTCTCATCTTCCACCACTTCTCAGACTGATGATTTTTTTATATGGTCACATATGCATTATTTTGACAACACAGGTGGAACTGGATTTTTAGAGAGTGATCTCCACAGAGCCTAAAGACAAAGAACAAAGTGACTGCTACAATGAGGTGAGAGTGTTAAGCAAATGAAATCTTTTCCATAGGGTAACTCCCATATATCACATCCTTTAAATTCAAAATTTTTGGGCACTGTTTTGCTACTCAGGGGGTAACAACAGCATTTCTTTATTGAAGATCAAGAACCTGGGAAAGAGGAGTCCCAACTTTGTTGTAAGCGACAAAGGGGATGTGGAATTGTGGGGTGATAGAAGGTGGAATATCCAATGTTTTTTGGAAAATGGACAATGGGGAGTTATTGACTCCCCTCAGATTGCTGCAGACAGAGCTGCTGTGTGATCAGGTCACCAGGCACACACCAGCATCAATCAGGGTGACAAGGCTGGAAGAGAATAGACGGAAAGGGCTGGGCAGGGTGATGGCATTTGGAAGATGTGACTCAGTGAGAGGGAGGAGAATTTGGAAAGCAAGATAAGCACAGGAAGGTGGCAAACAGCAAACAAAAGTGCTGTTGAGTGGAAAGGAAAAGAACAATGCAAAAACAGGGCATAAAAATAAACAAGGGAGCAAAACTCTCATAAACAAGGCAAGGAAGAAAACCAGTTTGTATTGTGTACAATAACCTGGAGATGGAACGATGAGTAACAAGTTGCCTCCAACTGCTATAAAATTCTTATCTCTGCCTTTGCCTTCCCTCAGGATCTTTTTCTTTGATACATGGGAACAGTAACCTGCTTATTGAAGAAGAAATGAAGTGAAAAGCAGCGTGCACAAGTGGAAATGACAGTCCCATCTATCAGAGAGGGGGCTGGATTGCTTTGGAATAAGGCAGTGCTGGAAAAAGGGGAATTCTCCCAAGCACTGTGAGTTACTCGTTTCAGTGGGATTAAGCTATTAAATGAGAATACAGGTTTGCAGCTCTCTAAAAAATGTATTATTTTTTTCTTATAAATACTACAGAGGTCCTTCCTTGTGCTGGAACCTCTACTAAGGAAAATAAATCTGTGTTTTCCCAGGACAATGGCATCAGTGAGCCTGTTTTCTGAGCTGGGGGATGCTGGTAGTAACTTTGCATTAGGCTCTAATCCTGCAGTATGGATTCTTTGTACTGCATTTTTGATGCAGACTCTTCAAATCCTCAGGCTGCAGCAAAGTTTCAGCCCTGAAGAGTGAGGGGTTAGATCCAAATTTCAAGGGCTGGTAAACAGATAAGGAGAACACAGGAAAAAACTCTACAGCAATGTTTATCTGAAACAACTGCTTTCCTTCTCAAGTCATCTCATTATAAAAATAACAATACAAAAACATTCCTTCCAGATAATTTACTTCATGGATAAACCAGCAGCTAAGTGAAGCACAAAACATGCCTGTTCTCAAAAGTAATCAGAAACCAGCAGGTCAGTAATGGACCATTTAGCAACTCTCACTCTGGGGCCTTGACACATACCAGATGACATAATTTTATTTTCCTCAGTCATTTGCTGTAGAAGAATAAATGTCATTGTGATAAATCATCAAAGGAATTGCTGTCTCCTGCTTTCTGTTCCATAACTGATTTTCATAAATATTCTGGGTTTATATTCTATTCATCAGGATGTTTGGGACATTGGCAAGTTGAGGGAATGCTCCTCCTCCTTGTACGAAGCAAACAATGCCATTTTAATGTTTGTTTTGTCTATATAACTGTGAAACTAACAATTGTCCATAAATTATGCATTAAAAAATTATCCAGCTGTTTTTAAATTTCAGCCCCAGAACTGAAATATTGCTAACACCACCAAAGCCATTGAGGGCAGGAAAATCTGTTTGAACTGATTCCTGGTAAACACTTGAACTGCACCTTCAAATCCAGAAGAGTTTGCTTAAATTCTCTTTGTATTTTTCCTAACCACTTTCTACTCCAGCTTGAGAGCTAAACTTTGGCTCATTTTCAGTGTTCTTCAATCACATGAAGATTTTGTACCATGGTTTAGTCACCAAACATGATCTGATTGTTTGTTTGCTTGAGGCTCCTCTCTTTTTTTGTCCAGAATCTCCACTGTCACTTGTGCAGGTCAAATGGATATTTGCTCTGTGCTGTTTATTTTTTAACAATATCCCAATGCAGGTAAAGAAACTTAGTTCTATGCAATTCTTCTTCGTTTGGTTTGCAGTAGACACAAGTTTGCTTTCTAGTTAATTATTTCTAATCTTGCTGGGCAACCTCAGAAATAAAAATAACAAAGCCTCCTGAAAGTTCAGTTGTTCTTGCCACTGTGAACAGCATAAATATTTTCCACTAAAGATACATATTTGCAAAGGCTGTGATAAGCTGGCACACAAGGGGTTGTTGAGAGCTGCAAGGCATCTTGTGTCCATCCTCCAAGGGAAAAAGGCCCCAGGCCCTGACTAGCAAAGGAATTCTTCCCCAAGGCAGCAGCCACCAGCACCCATTGCCCAGGAGCTGGTGTGGCTGGGCGGGAGGAACCTGACCACACCCAGGTCCTGGGATTGTTTATGGAGTGGAATCCAGTGGAGTTACCCTATAGGGCTGCATTTCACAGGTTTGTTGTCTTAACATCAACCTAATCACAAAATAAATGGATTTGTAGATAAAACTTCAACATGTATTTTAGCAAGATATCTTGTCAGGTTTCTAATGACAAGATCAAAACCAAAGCAGCTGCAGTGCCTATCTTGAAGACACTTTCTCACATACAGGTCTGAAGTAACATCCCAACCACCAAAACTTTGAACTTTACAGGAATATCTTATTCCCTAAATAGTACCCCCAAATTGGATGATTTCCTTTGGCTCCAGCTTTGACAGTATTTTTTGACTTCCTCCTCCCTCTCCATGTCAGCAGGAAGCTTTCAAGGACTAGCTCCAGCTCTGATACAGCATTTCTTGGGACAGCCCCCATGTGTCACCTTCCTGAGAGGAAATCTTTTGTATGGCAGCTTGAACCAGGTGCATTTGCAAATGCTCTCCTGACGTGACCCTACAGCGCAAATTGCACCTCACAAAAGCATCACTTGTGCAATGGTTCTGTTAAACTCATTATCTCAAGTGTGGCTTTTGTTTTACATGTTGTTAACATGGCTGTCAATACCCAGTAGCAGATGTGGTGTTTGCTGCCAGATTTAGGGGGTTGCTGTGTAACAAATACCATTGCTTCAAGCAGATGCCACCATAACTGGATCCAGATTACAGAGGACTAACATCATGACAGTGTAATTTCCATTCCTGTTTTCATGCATCCAATTGCTCTTGGCTTTTTATACAACCACGGCACAGTACAATATTCTGAAAATTATTTTTCAATGCCTGATGAGCATTTTTTCTTAGGTGTCCTAATTTCAGGTCTTTAAGAAGGTTGTATTTATGAATTCCATAATATTCACAGGAGAATCAGATTGATGAAATTATTCCTTACTGCATTTCTAAATGCCAGAGTATGGGTTTGAATGCTATTTCTCAACAGCTTACATATTTTGCAACTGAAAAACCTTAAGACTGTCAGTAAGGTTCAGTGTGCTGTTCACATCCTCTTCCAAAGCACTAACACACACTGAAATAACATGCTGAGCCTTTAAGGTCCTTCTCTTTATTTAGAGTGGAGTTTACAAGGTTAATAAGGTGTGAACATACCACAGAGCAGTACGTACTTGACTCGATAAGATTGTGCTTTATTTATCCAATTATTGGCCTGCCTTTAGAATGAGTTTTCCTTGAAATGAGGCTCAATTTGACTCTCACCATTTCCCACAGACCCTTCAGAAATAATTTATGATCTTTAAGAAAAGAGTTTGCAAGCTATCTTACATATTTTGGGCGATGTCTGTGGGCTTATTCATTCTTTCTTTCAGAATTCTCTAATGAATACAGAAGATCAAATTTAGAGAAATATTCCAGACAAGGATAGCAATTATTCCCAGTGGTATGTTTAACATTTTTGTTCTAGATTCAACAGTTGGAGGCAAAAGCACTGTCTGTTTTCCATGAAGATAAATTCATACCCTATCAGCTCCATTAATACATATTTTTGATTTTTGTCTGAAGTACAGTTTCCCTTATCTCCTCCCAGTACTTCTAGTTCTGTTTCCTTGCTCCATGGTAATCAGTCCCCAGCTCCCTTAGGCAGCTTCAGTGTCACTTAGTGATTGTTTTGCCTACCTTCCAAATTTCTGGACTGATTTAATTTTTCTTTATATGTCTCTTCAACACTTCTGCTGATGCTCTGGAACATTTCTGTAGCTGTACCGTCCTCCAGCCTGCACCAGGTGTTGTTTCACCAGCTCAGACAGAAATCACCTCCTGATTCAGATTCTCTAAGTACAGCACTGCTGTTTGGCTTTAATAATGTATTGCATTTCAAATTTAGACACATATTTCTGTCTGCCACCACCCTTTGCATCATCCCCACTTGTCTCTCTCAGTTAAAGAAAAAAAAAATCACATTAAAAGATTCAAATTTACTTTCAGTTAAAGAAAAAATTTACCATGGAGAGATATCAGTTCAACACAGCAAACGTCAACTTCCCAGCCTAAAACTAAATGAGCTATCAAAGGTAAACCTTAATTAATGTGAACTCTGACAGACCCTACCAAAAGTCTCTTCTGGCAAAACCAGCTGAGAATCTGTCCCTGATCACTGCTGTCCATTCTGGAACATTTAAAATCAAATGAATATTCTAATTACCTGTAGCACATATTGGAGAGCAGTTTGTTGCTTTGGGTTCCCAAACCTGGCTATCACAGTTGCAACTCTTGGTCTCTAGTTTTCAGATCAGAGCCTTTAAATCCCTTTATTTTTTTTTTCTTTTCATCACACTAATTTTTTTTTCCACTTTGTGCTTTATGAGCGTTTAAAAAATCTGCACAAACATTTTGAACACTGCAGAATTAAAACGAAACATCTGCATGATGTTTTACCTGCAGTCAGAAGTTCAAGCTAAATCAAAGGAGGAGTTTCTGAAAGGTTCCTTCACCTGGAACCTCCTGACCTTCCAAAGGCTGCTGGAAACTTACTGCTATTATTGAGGCCAGCATATTTAAACAATTTTTCTCATGATTTATGTGCTATATTTTGCCTTAGCTAGGCGAGAGGGAATAGATGATTTTTCTGGGCACTGTGCCCAGATTATCTTTAATTTTGTCTACAGATTGTACAGTTTCCCAGATACTATACCAGAGATGAGCATTTTATAAGTTAATAAACCAATAAATAAAATCTGTTCTCATGTCTCCATGTAACAACTGGAACCTTAAAAGCCTCACCCTTTTTAACAGAAGGTTCTCTCCTAGAGTCAGTAAGTAAAAACATATCAAATTATTTTGAAGTGATAAAGAAAAAGAATTTATAGGATCCCCTTAGAATAACTTCAAATTTCCCTTTAAATTGCTTAAACTATAAGTAATAAATATAAACTATAAACTATAAATAACTAAAATAAGGTTTCACTATTGAATGCATAATAAATAAGTTATATTAAGAAGGGATCTGATTGGATTTTACTATTATATTTTACATCAATTTTCTATTTTTGGAATAAAAAGAGGAAGAAGAACTTACTGTGTATTCTGATTTCCAGTTGTCCGTTTGTAAAAAAAAAGAAAGAAGAGAGAAAAGAAAAAAAGAGAAACATGAAATAAAACAGTGATGCAAGATCCTTACAGTAAACACTCATTAATAATAAAAATGATTGTGTCAGATAGTCTACAAATTTATATTTGACTTAAGTCTAAGGGACAATAAAGGACACAAGTCAGACAGAATCCAAGCACCTGATGTTTTCTTTGCAAGTAAGAAATTGCATAGACACAACACTCCAGTTTTTACCTATCCTTAATTTATAATATTCATTTCTTGATACCAGTAAATATACAGTGAAAAATATATCTAGTTCAAGGGGAGATGTTAAAGAGACTTGGTGCTTGTAGTCAATATATAATTTGGAGCTTCTGAAGATAAGCTAAACTATCCTCAAACCACAAAGCAGCAACCATTTCTGCCACATTCCTTACCTGTGATTGTGTAAGGATAATAATTCCAGGCCTTCTCTGTAACATAAAATATTTTGGGAACAACTGCTCTAGCCCAGCTAGGCAGCTTGCTGAAAGTAAAAAGAAAATATAAAATTAGAATATCTTATGACTTATGACTTATGTTATTAGAATATATTATGACTTAGAATATACTATGACTATTTCTATGTGTATTGTAGAAATAAAGATCCTTCCAAACACGCCCATCATTTTTGAGGTGTTTGAGGGAAGAAGCAACACCCAAACTTCTCAGGAGAATTTTCATTTTCTGCCTCAGCTGTGCTCCCCTCTCAGAGGGAGCAGATCAGGGTCAGAGCAGCAGCCTTGGAGTGGGCTGAACCCGGCTGCTCATTTTGGGAATTCACGGCCTGGGACCTTTGGCCACCTCAACAGGTGAGGCCGAACAAGGTGTCCCGGTGGCACCGTGTGCTCAGCCACAGGGAGGCACTCTCCAACAAGAGGTCAGGAGGAAATGTGGCATTTCAGTCCACTTCGATCCTGAATCCATTATTTCCTCTTACAGATTCTTTTTTCTTTCTTTATGTTCTCTGTCAGCACCAAAACCCTCGTGCTCAGCTCACCTGGCACGCAGCTGTTCCCACACTACCAACAGCAATTCCTGAGTAGGAAGCTTTTATATTAAAATTAACAGATCACTCAAAACACCTCGTGAGGCTGGTAGGCAGCATTAGTCCCCTTTTGCTGATGGGAAGAGTAAATAACAAAAGTGAAGGGAATTAATGGAACTGACATTAGAGCTCAGAGCTCATTCTGTCAAGAAAACTCACCAGTGCAGTGGTGCAAAGGCAGCAGAACCAGAAATCAAAGACACAGATACACCACTGGAAGGGATCATTAAAGGGGAATTGAATAATACTATGGAAGGGTGGCAGCATTTTTTTACCCAGCTCTTGGATCTCTCATTTCCAGCACTCTGGTCACAGAGAGTACAAAAACTGATGAAAAAAGAAATATTCAAAAAGGCAAGTTCACTCTAATTCATCTTTCAACCCTCTCTTAATGACTTCAGTTATAAGCACTGAGGCTGCCAGGAACAAAAGATGCAGAACTAGTTATTCCAAGGACAGCAGCCCTTGGACACCACAAACATCCCTGTGCTTGGGGAACTCAGTTCAAATGGTGCTGGTCTGGCAAAACATTGAGCAGAGCACCCAGGCCAAGACTGAATCTGTGCTGAACTGCAGGAGATGCTTCCAAACCTCAGTTTCCCAAGTGTAAATGTTTAGATAACTGTGTGCAGGAAGTAAATTAACTTTCCATATTAGCAAAATTCTGAAGAAAATACATTTGGGATCATTAAGGCTTATTTAACCATGATCTGGCTACGTATAAATATTTTATTTGTCCAGAGGCAAAATGCAGATGTTAGTACGTTATCTACAGATTCAAAGCCAAGTGCATTGACTTTTGCTCTTTGATGACATTACTCAAAACTGGATTATTTTCTTTACATAAACCTTTCTTGTGTACAGGCTTTTAAGCAGTATTTTACATCCTGCATAATAGACCTCCCTGTATCAGATCTTCTGTTTATTTTGTCAGCCTCTGTCAGTGTTTCCATGAATGTTTCCCTTACCCCTGCTAAACTTTGCTCTGATGCCTAAATTATAAATACCAGAGGATGCAGACTTTCAGCTTCTGAAAACATTGCTCCAGCAGGAGAGAAGAGGCAATAAACAATTCTAAATATAACTAAGGTTATACTGACACTAGAAAATATACATCTGCTCATTTTGCACTTTTTTTGGTTATTGTTTTTAGCATATTTGCCTGTCTACCTATCTTCATCAGTACGGAACATCCTGAAAAAAATAACTTTATGAGCAAAACACAGATTATACTCAGAATTGGTAGCAAGTCCCAGTCACAGAGACACATAAATTCTTCCAAGGTCCACTCCAAGAAAAGTAAATTTCTCTATTTCAGCAGCACAGGTATGAGGATCACATTAGCTTTTTTTTTTTTTCCTTATTTCTTCTCCATCCAGATGAAGTTCAGCCACAAATTTCTTTGAGAGCTATCAGTTCAGATCAAAATAGAGCAAAGCAAAGTTTGTTAGGGCAGTGGACCCAGGAAGAAGAAAAGCTGAGGGACAGAACTGTGCTGGTGGAAGTTCCTCAGCAAGGCAGCAGAGGAGAAGTTTCCAGCACATCCTGTATGGGAGCACATCTCCTTGAGTGAAATCCTCCAGGGACATCCTGGCCTCCCAGCAAAATCCACAGCAGCCTGGAAACCTCCTGATCCTTTCCACAAAGCTACAACAGTACTGCAGTATCTGGTGGGATCGTGACACCACTGCCAGATTCAAATAAAAAATCTGGTGATGGAGGATTCAGAATTATCATTAAACTCAGTGAACCTGACTTCAAACATCCACCACAGCTTTAGGTAACTGTCCTGAGTTGTTGCAGGCACAAAGATCTGCTTTGTCAGTGTTTGTACCCATCTTTGGCTAAGAAATCCTGTGTTCCATTGCCTGCACTACCAGGAATCAAGTGCTTCTCAAATATGGTTTGTACATGGCTTCTAGGTTCTTGTGGTCATTCTGAATTGCCCTGAAGTGACAATTCTGAATATGCTCTTCCATGCTTAAAGCCTTATTTTTAACATGCAGGAAAGAAATACCCAGAAACATTTAAAAAAACCCCACAACTTGTGGGAGCTCTACTATGGGAAAACATATATTGATTTTTCTAAAGTTCTGTATCTAGCCTGTGAGAGAACACTTACAATTACAATTATATCAAATGTTGGCAAGTTATATATTATTGAACTCTTTTGTGTCTGTGTGTGTGCAGCATCACTGGTGATTAAATTTGGCCTGAATTAAGGTTAGATATGTCAGGTTTGCAGTGCAGGAGGAACTTGTAATGTAGAAGAAATAGCCTCAGTGTTTGTATGCCCACTTCAAAAATGCTGCAGAGCATCAGTTTAATACAATGAAACAGGTCCAGGGGAAAAGAAGAACTTCAGGAAAAGCAGTGGTATCCAATTAAATCAGCAGTTGTAAAAATGGGAGCAGATTGTGCACTATATCTCATATTGCACAAATATATACATCTGAACATCTCCAGCCTGTGAGTGTGGAGACATTGATCCTCAGCAGCATCATTTCAGCACAGGAAGACAAACACTTCACTCTGAGAAATGATGGAACTTCAAGGAGAAAACCCCCAAATTTTCCACCATGTCTTTAAGCCTAATGATCCAGAAGGTTGACATTGTACAATGGTCATTCATAATATCAATTAACTTTGCTGAGGCAGAATACAGTCAGCAAAAATGCTGCCTTTGTGACATGATTATGAGTGAGAGAAACTTAAAGCTTTTTAAAGGTTCAGTTTTGTTTTTCTTGGAGGGTGGGTCTTTGCTGATTTTGTTGTTTAGTTTATTGGCTCCCCCTCCCCAACGATTTTGGAAAACAGAATGTCAAACAATTAAGTGTAAAAGAAAACAAAAGTTCTGACTTTCAGTATATCCTGAACTCTAAGTTATAATTCCTTCTCATGGAGAAGATGGTCTAGAAGGGACAACAGCCAATTCCTCTATTTCAAACCACTGATCTGTCCCAGCTCCCCATGGCTACCAGGAAGCAGCAGGTATTCATGGGAACATCTTATATTGAAAAGGAAAGGCTGTTGCCTGCATTCCTTGCAGATTTTTCTTACAGCCCATGCTGGGAGAGGGAGTTTTACTGCACTTGCCTGTTGAGATAGACTCGTTTTTCTGTTAGCTGCCCATTGCCATGGTTGGGATCCTCATAGGGCTCATTCTGCACCACTTCCACACCCTCCCCTCGGTCACTCTGCTCATGGCTGTGCTTGCTGATCATGTACAGCTGTCCAATTCTGTACTGCAAGGCAAAAAAAGAAAAAATAGGTTAGTTGTATGTTGCACATGTATTCAAAAGCCAGTCTTAGTCAATGATATACTACTATGTGTAAATAAAAGGTAGTTTGAAGTGAAAACCAGTATTTTTGGGGTCTTCCCATTAGCTTATCAAGTCCATGGTATCACTTGTGGAAAAATAACAAAATCTGTCTGCATACAAATGTAAAGAATTAGGCCAGTCCTCTATTATTAGACTTTGTAAGTATATTAGTTAAGAGTAAGTAAACAGTGAATAAAGTGCTTCCACATGCTGAAATGTAAAGGGATTTTAACCAGCAGGTGAACTCTAAAATGCTGTGGGACACAGGATTCTCCTGCCCTGCCAACACAATGGAGCCCTGCAATAAGATTTGGGGTAACTATGGCTGGTTCACAGAGACAGGAGCACCAGCTCTTAAGAAAAAACACATGTAGGCTCCAAGTCCTTTGAAAAAAAGAAGTTTGAGTCACTTGGCAATATTATTAAAATGCATTTAAGCACTTTAATGATAATTTTCCTATAGACTCTCAAGTAACTTAGGAAGCCAAACACTGTGAGGATTGGCCCAACTTTGCTATCACAGAAAAATAAATTGTTGCACTTGAGTTTTTCTCACTATGTCTTGTATCTGCATCAAGGCTTCTGCCTCCAAAGAAATCTAACAAAAATACATTGTTGAACTTTCATTAACCAAGGTTTTAGAGTAAAATTCTACTTTCCCAATCATATTCTAGTCTGAAATTTTATTCTCAAGTCCTTTGCATACTCTGGAACATACCAGGGTTCTTCCAACCCTGATAGGTGTTTGGACCTATCCAGTTTTCTTGATTGGAACCCTGTCTTCCTCAGAGCAATTTATTTAGGCATAGACATGCTAATCACTTCAATCACATCAATCCCCCCTCAAATACAAAGAACAACCTGTTAATTTAGAGAATGGCTGAGCTACCACACAAGCTGCCAAGTACCAGCTCAGCACAAACAAACAAAGGGCTTGTGACAGTCTGTCCTCAGAAAACTCGATGAGATTCTTGTGGTTATTGCATATTATAACAGCAATCCTATCACATACTTTAAAGAGCCCAAATCAAAAGAGCAATTAGCTCAGAAAAAACCCCAAACCATAACAAACCTTATTAGCAAGTGGCAACAAGACAGTCTTACTAAACAAAATGATAAGGAATAGGAGGATGGTTAGTAGTTCCTCAGTTTTGCATAATCCCAATTTTTCCCCAATTCTTGTATTAGTTCCTCCATTTTGCATAATCCCAATATTTTCCCCTACAGGAACAGGCCACAAGAAGTCAAGAGATTTGGAACTTGCATCTTGATTTAAGAGACTAAGTCCTAACATTGTTTTACTTGCTAATCCACTTCTCTACCTTTGTCTCTACTGAATCCTTTATCTCATCATATTTGAACATTTTGTCCTAATCTCAAAGGCTCTGAGATCTGCAGACCTCACACATAGCTTTTAACTAGATCCATGACAATTTGTTTTCTCTTTTTCTCTAACAAAAATGAATGTATTGGTGCACAGTGAAGGCAAAGTTTGTAGTACATTGGATTTGACCAATTAGTACAGTTTGAAAAAGAGTAAATTTCAGGCACACAAAGCTGTTCTTCAGGTCTGAAATCAAAGCAACACACTTAAAAGCTGAATACAAGCTGAGAAAAAATGCTTTGCCTTTAATTAGATATGTATCAATTAGACCACCTGGGAGCACAGACTTCCTGCCTGTAGAGTGATAAGGATGGCAGAAAAGAGGGAAGGTGATAAGGTCCTTATCTTCTAATGGAAAGGAAGAGGTCAGTAATTTGTATCCTGTGGAATATGAAAAGGTTAGATGATGAGTAGAGAGAGGAATTACAGTTTGACATAAGGTCAATATTTCGATCATGATCTCTATTGGGATTTGTGTTATCCCATAGTTATGAATTTTAGTTGCCATGGACACTTCCGGAAAGTGTTTCATAATTGCACATATCAATTTCCTATGTCCACGTAGTCCTTTGCAATTTTGCTCTCACTTTTAATGGTCAAATACAAACACCCCAGTTTCTGTTGGAAATGTTGCCTCAGACATATCAAGATAAATATACTTTCCCACTGACAACCAACTGTGGGGTGGTACTGATGCCTTCATTTGCTCCAGCATCATGGACCAGAGATACCCCCACAACACCACATTCTGTTAACAGTGGTTGTTATTCTTTCATGGACCCACCCCACCACAAAATGCTTGCAAGATACCAAATCCCAAAGACTGCAAATGAATCTGAGCAGAAGTTTAAGGGGGCTAAGCCTTGTGCCCACTCTGCAGATGAGGCTCACTGCTGTCAGAGCAACTGCCTTCCAGATGCTGAAGAGCCTAAGGGAAGGTTTTCCTCAGCTGAGGCTCAAAATCCCACATGCTCCAATCATGCCCACGATCTCACAGAAGGTATCCAGGCAGCCCAGCATGGTGCCTCCCATTTGGAAGACGCTGAAGGGAACAGAAGGCACCACTGCTGGACAGCTCTGCTGCAGGAACCCCACTGCTCCTCGCCTTCTGCACGATGACTTCCCAGAGCTGTGGATCTGACGCCAGTCCAGGAGAAATATCCACCTTCAAAGGCAGCTTGAATGGGGCCCTGAGCAGCCTGGTGCAGGCAGTGACATCCCTGCCCACAGCAGGGGTTGGGACAAGAGGAGCTCTGAGGTCCCTTCCAAGGCAGCCCATTCTGGGACCTTTCTTGAGGACTGAAGTGACCGGGCAGTCCTGCTGGAAAGCAGCTGCATTCAGCAAAGGAAACATATCTGTACAGGCACTTTAAAGTAGCTAACTTAGCACTCTGGTGTGCTATTCATTTGTTTCTACCTGCTGTACAAGATGTTAAAATCATTCTGGAGCAGAATGGAAAATGTTAACTTCCAAAATAATAATACTTTACTAAATCAGAGAGTGCACATCTATTATTTCAGATAAAATAGCTTTTTTTCAAGTGTATGTTTCTATTTACATGAATAAAATCCAAGGCAAAGATGTGCCTTTTAGAACTTGCTGGAATTTAAATGCCTGAATAAAAAGTCACAGCTTTTTCTTAGTTCCTATGGATATTGTGGAGAAATAGCACTTAAGAATCGTTTCACAACAGTAATTGATACACATTATTGTTGCAAGGGTAAACTGATGTGCCACTACTATTTATGTTGCTCTATCACAGCCTGAATTTCTGTGTTCTTAGCTGTAAGATAATTTTCCAAGACCATCTACTGCTTCAAGGAATTCAGTAAAATTTCACACAATGGCACCTGATATGAATTTGGATCTGGAGCAAAACTCTTTGTAAAATCTTCAGTTTAATAGGGGAAAATTTATTCAATATCAGAGCAAGAAATTCAATAAACAAATGCACAGAATGTGGAAAAGGAGCCCTGATGTTTCCCAAGCCCTAATGAGTGAGACTTTGTCTCGGTGGTGACTTGCCTGCTCCTTCAACAGGCAGATGGTGTTTGCTGTTGGGATTTAGTCACACAAGAAACAAGGTTCATGCTAGCAACAGCATAAGGATGGTCAATCTGATTTTGTTTAAAATTATGAGTGAGACCAGAAATATTTTTATCCCTTTAGGTAGGAGGGAAAAGAAAAAAAGAAAAAATGAAAAAAATTTTTAAAAGGGTCCACCCCACCCATCTTTCATTTGTAGAGCTCCCACCATCTCCAGCAGGAGCTGCACCAGAAATCTTCGTACAAACATGTCTGAATTTTTTCAGCCTGACTGCCTATTGCTCAGGTTTTGATTTAATGCAAGTCTCAGAGTACAAACTTTCAAACTTCAGGTGGAATATAAAAAATAAAACTCTCTCAAAGGAGAAATTATGCCAAAATGATCTTGTGTCTGAAATTTTCATATGACTCCTTGAAGTCCTTATCTGAATGCTCACAGAAAATGTAACAGATTTATCACTGTCTTCATCTTACATAATTCTCATATTCAAAAGAATGGTTGGACACTTTCATCTACATTTACTTGTCTGTAACTACACTAAACCATCAGGGATGGTGCTGCCATTTCAATTTGTTCGATTTTTTGTTCCAAGCCTGTGGTGAGATCCCTTCCTGCAGAGAGGAGCTGCAGTCCAGAAGACACTGAGTGTCTTTTCTCCTGCTCAGGGTAATGATTGTTTGCTGAGCTGCATTTTGACAGTGGAAAGTATTTCTCAAGTTCATGCTAAAACACGCCAGTGGCTTCTAGTCCTGTTCTCAGAAAATTGCAAAGGTAAAACGGAAAAAAAGCAGCAACAACTAAAATGAAACAGCTCTGTCCTCCTGCACAGAGGCAGCTCTGAAGGTTCAACCCTGCCTCCACTGATGGCAATAGTTGTTTTGTCATTGGCCTCAATTTAGTTAAGATTTATTTCTAGCAAGAAAATACAATTAATCAGCTTCATTATCAGTTATATCAATCCAGCTACACTGAAACCAAGGGCATTGATTATGGCAAAAGAGTAGCAATTTTATTAAGGAATTCTGATTTATAGAATGCTGTCTCATTCACAGAAAACAATCCTAAAATTGATTGATACATTTATGATCTATTTTTAAGTCTTAGTCTTTGCAAGATGCTCTGTGTGCTCCTTGTGAATGTGTTCCAGGACTCAGTTTTAAATATTTTTTACTAAAAGTATTAATAGGAATATTATTTATCACTTTTCCACATTTTGAATTATTTAAAAGTATTGCTGATTATTTCTCAAAGGATCACCATGAGACAAACATGGTGATCCCCAGGTAAGTTACTTTTCAAACATGCACAGCCCATCACTCCCAGCAATCTCTTCCCAGCAGTTTTACAGAGGTCTTTTACTTCTGGAATAAACTGTTTGGAAATGTACTTGCTTGAGTAAATATCTTTGTTTAGGAGGGTACACTGAGGTTTCCTTTGTGTTTGTTTTGATGTTGAGGGCATTGTTTTCAGGTCCTGATCAAGACCTAAGCCCTACACTGCTATAGATAAGAAAAGCTTCCAGTTAGCCACTGAACACAGGCAAAGATAGTATTCACCTTATTTCATATTTGATTAATTGAAACAGAAATTAATACATCAACCTTAAAAAATATGTCTGTGGTAGAGCAGGGAATTTAGCCTCCACGATTCCAGCTCAGTGCTGTTACCACAAGACACACCTGTAATTTCTTCTTAATTCTTAATGATAATTACTTAAGGAGAAGTGGTTTCTCTAATCTCCCTCACTAACCATAAATCCTTCATGTTAGTATTATTAGACACCATTTCATCTGCAATGGGTGAATCCTGATTCCCTCACACGTGGACAATTACAGCCCTGGCTGATGGAGCTCTGAGGTTGTGCCCTCTGATCCCCAGACTCCTGCAGGTGATGATCCATGGCCATCAACAATAATTTCAGGAGCTCTTTTCCATGACACAAGCTCCAGCTTCCGACAAAGTGATTTGTTTGCCTTGTTATTAACATTCCTGGATTGGTTTTAAGAAGAATAGAAGAATGTGCAGTGTGCTGCTATTTGATTTTTCATGTATGGGTGGGTTTGTATTGGCTCCTCCTTGGCTGCTTTTGGAATTAGGAATTTGGTTTGGTTTCAGTTGGGGCACAGAGCCACCACTTTGCAAGCAATGGAGGTGGGTATTTCTTGATAACCACCAGCTCAAGGTTTTACTGCAGGACATTGCTATGGAGAGAAATGAGTCAGACTTGGAACCACTGCAGAGTAAGAAAACTTGCCACTGAAATAGTCCTTTTTTCCTAGAGAGGCAGGAAAGAAAGCAGGAAGAAAATAAATTCAATGTAAATTTGAACTTGGAAGTCTCTCTTATGTAGCACAATTTACCAGTGTGAAAGTAGTGGTTTACACTTCCAAAATAGTGATTTCCTGGTAAAATAATGACATTGTGGGCTAGGGTCCTGTGAAAAGAGAACTGCTGGGTTTGACTGCTTGGGAAATTCTGCAAGGAAAGCATGAATGGTAAACAGAGAAGGCAGGAGGGGGTGGTTCTTACAGCCCAGGGCAGTGCTGTGCACAGATTCCCAGCCTGCTGACCTGACCCTAAATCTCCTTTAGCCTGGCCAAACAGCACTGTGGAGTCTGCACTAATGCATGGTTGGACTTCTTGTTTCTAAGCTAAGATGTTTAGAGCAAACCAGGCACCTTTGCACGGCATTCTCTGTCATGTAGAAACATCTGAAGTGCAAAGAAGTTTTTATGAACTGGTATTTTAAATGGCTGCCCCCAAGGCACAAATATGAGAAAGTAGCTCCAGGAGCAAAGGTGGACTTCTAAATGATTGTCCTCAAAAGGAAATCTGGTTTTATCTGTACAAAAAATCAATCAAGGAATAACATCAAGCATCTAGATCCTAAAGTCTAAATCTCAGCATAATTCACTGCAGTGATTTGAGGTCCCAGCAAATCATGCAAATTATTTGGTGGTATAAATGTCACCCCCTGCAGTAATTTATAAAGAATTGACCAGTCAGAGTTTAGAGTTGAGCTTGAAATTTTTCTTTTAACTAATTCCTGCATGCATCTGTGAATCACAAAGCACGACACATCTGCTGACTGGCATCAGCAGTATTCTTTACTGTTGCCCAAATTCATGGGAACATGCTTTTGTAGCCTCACAAACCAACAGTTGCAGTAGGAACAGTTGACTTTTGCATGCTGTGAAGTGCCATTCTTGCTACTTTGATGTTTGCTTTGCCTTTTCAAGGAAGAAATTACATCCTTAAGATGCTTTATCTGCCTAAATTCCCGTGAATGACAGTTCAGCAAAGACACGCTGGATGTTGGAAGTCAGTATCCTCCTCTGGTACTTTCAGCTGAAGCAACATGGCCCACTCCAAATTTACAATACCCTGGCACACAGAGGCTTACAGCTAAACAAGTGCTACTGAAACCAACAGGAGCAGGTCTAGGTCTCTGCTTAATAGGTGTACAATGAAAATTAAAATAAATGAAAATTAAGTTGCAAATGTTCAGCTTTCATGCAAATGGTTTGCCAAATATAGCTCATGTCTTGTTCAAATTGTAGTCATTTTATGCTTCTACACCAGCTGTGCTATTGAGAAAAGCCAGCTGTTTATCTGGAGTGTACAAGCTCATACAATTTTTAAGAATCAGTTTTTATTAACAATATTTTACAGTGAGTCAGCTGGTTACATTTTTCCAGCATGTACACTATGTGCTTTGTACATAAATACTGATGATATTCTATTATGTAGATTTATCCATGTATTTCCTGCAAGGAATGCAGATACATTTCCGGAGGCTGTCTCAAAACTCCTCTGTGCACATAAAAACAGCTAAAAGGGATTTAGTGTGTGTCATGAGCAGTCTGTCAGTGCTGCACAGTGACCACCCTCCACATCTTCTCAGCCCTGTTGAGCACCTGCTGACTGTCTGCAAACATGCCCTGCCTTGATTCCAGCTTCCTGCTTTTCATGCAAGTTCACTCTGCTTTACAGTGCACAGCCAGTTTGATAACTATCAAACACTACTGAATCTTTTTCTAAGGCAAAAACAAATTTTATCTGTTTGCCACAATTCATTCATGAGGTCGTTGTTAATTTAAAGCCTGTTCAGTAAATATCTTAAAATTTTAACTTAGAATGCAGTAAAATGAAGTAAAACTGCAACATAATTTTTGTAGAGGTTACTAAGGGTTTTTCAGTGACATAAACTCTTTTCCTGATATTCCAGGAAAACACTATTTCCATTTCAGATATTCCAGGAACAGTCAGAGTGGAAAAGCTTGGGCATTTTTCTTGATCCCTGTCACCAATCTCTTCCCAGCACATGGGGTGCCACAGGACTCTATTTCACTCACAGTGAAATGGAACATTCTCCATGGCCCAGCGATGCTGATGGAGAAGCTTGCTCTATTAAACCTGACAGCAAAAGCTGTTACCTGTTTTTCCATGAAAATGAACAGGATTTGTGGGGGGGAAGAGAAGAAAGTGACCCATGTGCCCTGCATGTTAAACACATTTTAGCTCCCAGAGCTGGGAAGTGCTGGGGCCAGCTGCCACACAATGTGTCAAAGGGCTGCAAAGCTGCCTTTGAACAGGGAGGTTGACTTCTGTGAAGTGCAGGATTTAAGAAATTTGGTTATTTTAATTCAGTTCAGTTTAAGCTGGGAGTATTTAGAGTTTCATACGTCCTTTGACCCTGTCAAAATTCAATGAAGTGCCGAAATAGACTTGAGAGTTAGGTTTATCTTTAACTGCAAATGGACCAAACACGTGTGCATCTATTCATGCTTTTAGAAATTATTTTCTCTTTTTGCATGGCTAATGGTATTTGCTTAATGTTTAAGTAGAACTTCTTTCCCCTCAGGCTCCTTTTCTCTAATTACTCTTCTTCAGTAATTACTCATTTTTATGACTTGAAAAATCTCTCTCACGCCAACACCATCAACTTTCAAGTGCAGAGAATTCAATGCTTTCAGAAAAAAAATTGAGTAAACTTTGAGTTTAGAAGCACCAAAGAGACTACAAAGGATTCCATAAACTTTGTCAGAATCACAGCAGGGAATAATTCTGCAATTACATTTTTTGGCAAGCAAGTTCCTTACAACGCATTTTAGGCAATATAATTCTGCTTATAAATATGGAAAAATGAGAACTTTCTTAGTATGCACAATCTACAATGAATAAAACAGCATCAGAATTTAGTACTTAGTAGTAACAAGCTGAACAAGACAAATCCAATCTGCCTTCTGATATTTTATTCAGAAGAAAATGAAATTTTGTTTGCTACTTACAATGAAATAAAAATATATTCACAGTCCAGAATATTTCATTTTATTATCAGAAGTACTCCATTCTACTTTCTGATCTTCTAAAATAAAACTGAATTCAATTTAATTTTTAAACTGCATTTGTTTTATTCCTGCATCCTGTAGATAAAAATAATGCTATAAAGAATCCAGTGACTGTAAATAGTTGAGGTCACTCCTGCATCTCTGCATCTCACACAGGGATCAGGATGATGAAAATATTAAGGTTATCTGAAGTCATCTGATGGAAGGAAGCACATGAGAGCAATTGCATAAGTAGGAAATTAAGACATACTTTCCTCCCAAGATTCTGAGATACACTGAAGTCTAAAAACTAATACTGAAAGAAGATATAATTTTTCCATTTTAGTTAATTAGAACAAACATTTGTAATTTAAGTACCTACTCTATATATCTGTGACAAAATCCCCCCATGCTGAAATGAATCACTGCCATAGGAACTTAGTAGTTTTGTACCTATGCCTCTGCTACATGTATGAATCTGTAATAAATCTTGGGAGGACATTTAGGGGGGAAATCTGTTTGCCTGCTACTTTATGGAAAATCAAAACTGCAGCCAAATAAACTCTCGGGCAGAAACCTGGGTTTTGCTGCAGAGCAAAAAGCAGCTGAGACACCTGAGGGTGCCCACCCTGGAGGTGTCAGGGTGCTCATGTGTTTGTCTGGAGTTAGAGCACACAAGCTTTCATTTCAAACTTCTCCACCTTGAAGGTGCAAGTTCTCTGATGATGTAGAGCTGAGCAGAGCTGCTGCCTTCCAGCACTACCAGAAGCTCTTAGTAAGGATAAGCAAAATTTCCAGGAAGGACCACATTCCTGACTGAAAAGCTTCCAGAGCAGACATTCTTTCCATACCACATGTAGACTGAATGAAGGATGGAGGCAAAGAATTGCTGACAGGGGACTCTATAGGCTTAATTCAGTTTTATCATAATGCAGGAATGTGAAGCTGTGTGTTCTCCAGATGTTTTTGCCAGATGGGGCCACAGCATTAGGCATTCCACCAGAGCTCATCTGGTTTTAGTGCTCTGTAAGGGAAGTCTAGAACATTACACAAACACAGCATCTCCTCTGGGACAGAACCTGGAGACACTGCAGAGGGAGGTGCAGGAAACTAAAACCTGCAGATTTTAACCAACACAGGAGAATTATGTGGGTTCATCACACTTAGGAAGATTAGAGAGAGTGATAATACTTGGGTAAAATTTCTCAAGCTTATACAACAAATATGTATCTTTATCTTCCACAGAGTCTGATTGTGCAGGGGCTGTAAGACACAACTGGCAATTTATCAGTGCAGATATCAGCATCTGAGAGAATCCAGTGGGGCTAAGGGAACCTTGACCATGCACCAGGGAACTGAAAAACTCTTCTAGGGCAGATATCCCGGCCTTACCCCTTTGGATACCAAAACCAGAAGTAATGATACTGTTACACCACCACTAACAGATAAAGCAGATTCTCAGTACCTCTAAATGGGAAGATCTTTCTTTCCACCATGAGAATTTTGTTTTGTGATATGGCCTTTTGGAAACTTGCAAGTACAAAGAAGTTTCCAAAGGCCACTTGAGCTGGAACAGATCCTGCTGAGTGCAATGGAAAGCCTCTCCTGTTGACTGCAGAGAGCTTTGCACATAAGTGAGCAAACAGCCTTCCTGCACTCCCTAGCCCAGTTAACCACTTCCTCATTAGTTAGAGCCAGCTGCGTCACTTGGAACTGATCCTTTGGGTATAAGAGTTCATGGTGTACTGCAGCACCAGGGAATGGAGCTGAAAGCCATAACAACAAAATGTATAAACAGATAAGAATTCTGTAGAGAGAGCCTGGTTTTCCTCCTGCAGCCCCTCAGACCACAGTGCTCTGAGACAGTCATGGCAGCAGTGTTTACGTGAGTACTCCAGGCTGGAATCTGCTAGGACACATGTTTGAAATGGAAAACATGTAGCTCAAGGACTTGAAGTGCACACACCCTGTAAAAAGCTGGGTTTGGAAAAAGTCAGAGAATTAATGTAAAGCATTCTGCTGTAGACTTCAATAATTGACAAAACCCTAAACAAAAACCACACACACACAAGCTGAACAAAAGCCTCTCCTCATCAGAGTCTAAAAATACAGTTACAAAGAGATCATCACTTCCTTTCCTGCACCCAGGGCCTTCTACTCCCCAAATGCTCCTGCCATTGGTTCAGACTCAGAGAGGAAGTGGTTGCTCCAGCAATGGCAACCCAATGAAAACTCTTTATCTCCTTCGTTTTTGATTTTTTTATAGCATGCAGAAAGACCAGACAGCAAGACCACAAACTTGTTGCATGGCAACACAGCTTGACCTTCTCTATTACTTTCCATAAAAATAAAGAATTCAGACAAACTTAGAGAGTTCTTTGACATATGTCATGTGCCTGTAAATTATTCCTTGGGAAACACAAAAAGGTATCATTACAGAAAAAAAATAGAAGAAAATATTAAAACATGAATGAAACTCACTAAAAATGTCCATGCCCAAACAGGTCTCACAGGTTGGTCAGTAATTTCATTTCAGTCTAACATACTTTTAAATGCATGTGGTTCAGTCAAACCTGTATATCAGTACATGTCTGCATTACTTTTAAGTTAAAACACTGCTTTTATAGTGGTTTAGATAATTTCTACTATTTCTATAGGCTTGTGATTGTGAAACATTTTTATGACAAAATTTTTTAGTCCAAACACTTTATGAACTCAGCTTTGTTAACCAGATAATTCCTTAATGGGAATACTCAGGGATTTCTTCAGCAGCCCAAAGGCTGGGTAAATGCCAGTTGAAGAATTTCCTCACTAACAAATCAAGTGCCCTTGTGGACAGTTTCTCAGATTTGTTTTAAATCTCTCTCCCTTATTTGAAAACTTTTGGGGTGGGAAGAGAGGGAGAGGATGTCACACAGCCTGACAGGTGTTACCAAAACAGTGAAACCTCTAACATGTGGTATTTCATGCTGGGCCTGGGAGCTTGACTGGGAAGATTTTAGCAAAATAGTTCAGGGAACAGCTTTAGTGGGAGCTCATGGCAAACTGTTCCTGCAGGATCCAGACACTTGTTAATCTTTAGAATATTCCATTCTTCTGTCTCTCACATTCATTCACAGAATAAGGAATGTTAATGGTTAATTACCCAACCTGGAAAGTGAAATTCTCTATTTCTCTTTTTTTCTGGTGGTTGTTTTGCCTTGTGCTCAGTATGGACTGCAGGATTCTCCTGAGAGGCAGATAACCATCTGGGCACTGTGAATTCCTCACTGCCACGGCTGAACTGTCTCCAGCACCTCAGACACACGAATTAAAGCTGCACAGTGGAACAGCAGAGCAGGGACATTCCTCAGCCGCACCTTCCTTGATCCTCAGCATCTGATACACCCACATCCCAATCTTGGATTAGCAAAGCCACCACAGACAACCCATCTAAGCAATGCTTCTTTAATATTTTCTTCTCTCCAGGCCACAGACAATTAGCTAAACCCAAATAAATTAATGCATCTAATTCTACTCTTTGATTGAAAGGATGATAATGAGCAGTTTGCTGCCTCAACTGGTCACAATTGTCACGAGGGGCAGCCACCAGTTTGGCTCTGTGGGAAGCTCACAGTGTCACTTCTGCTGGAGCCAAGTGGTCATCTTGCTGTGAGCACAAATGCTGGCAAGTAGGGCAATATGTGGGAAGAATTCTGGCATTCCCAGTGGGAGCCATCACTGCACACAAGGTTTATGTATATTCTACTATCCACTATATCCTTTAGACTCTGATACTGCAGCTGACCCTACTAAACCTGCCACGTGCCCAATTCTCTTGTGATTCTGAGTTAGCTCCACAGCCACCTGGTATAATCTGGATCATCAATAACTCACACTAAATAAACAAATAACACACAGAAATGAAGTTAGTTTAGAAAAGAAAAAGTACTCCAGATATATAATAAAATAGAACAGATAATGCAGGGGTTTTAAGAATAATATTTATTGCAAAAAAGGGGGTAGAAATGAAAAAATGAAAAGAAACTTTTTATTCCAACTTGTTTCTTTAAATTTAAATTGCAAAACCAATAATTACTACTGAAAAATATTTAAGGTGTTTAAAAGTGAGGCCTAAACACAGAAGAGAAGTTAATATTGCAAAAAAGCTGGTTTAGGGCAAGGAAAGATGGAAGGCTGTATTCAGGCTGCTGGATGACAAGTGCTTTCATGTCATTTTCCCATGGCACTTAGTGACATTAAAACTACAGAATCTGGCAAGCCTGACTGATTATTGCTTTATTTTCTCATTCTTCCAATAATTTCCAACACACAAACACATAATGACCATCAACAGAGAGTACAAAAGCTGAGATCCAACAACCAAACAAGACTTCCAAAAAGGAAAACTGTGTTTAATTCAATTGGTTTTAGTGATGGGTCAGGGCTCTTCTTTCACAGCTCAGAGGATTCCCATTGCCCAGTTCTTCCTGAGCTACTGAGAACAAATCAAAGATTTGCATCCTAGCACCCGAATGACAGTGAGTGGAAGAAAGCAAATGAAGTGTGAGTTCCAGCCTTGGGTTCATACAATATTTCCTGTATTACTTGTCGATGCTGCCTTCAGGAAGGCCAGAAAATTCCACACGGAGCAAATCTGCATCACAGTTCCCCCCAAAGGTACAAATCCCAGCTCCCATGGCAGTCTTCTACCTTCCTCTGTTTTTTGTTTTTATGGGCAAAATAAGATGGATAGAACAAGGATGACTATGCAGCATTATGGATCATTATGCACCTGGCTCTTGGTGGCCTCTTAACAAAATTTAGGAAACTGTTTGAGCAGCACCAAGCACAGGACTGGTAAAGAACACCCTGACTGCAGGTGACTCCCTGAAAGTCACTTCATTTTTGGTGCCAGAACTCACAAACTGGAGACCCAAACTCTCATGTAGCTGCCTTAACTTGAGAAGGCTCTTTTTCTTAAAAATAGACCTTCCATTTTTCCTCTCAGACCTGATGTGTGCTACAGAGACACAAAATGCTCTTCTACAGCCAGAAGGTTTGAATTTGAGGCTTGCTATTTATACAATTATTCCAGTCCTCAACTGTGCCACAAAGCCCTGACAGCCCCAGCCATTCAAGCACTGACTTCCCTGACACAAAGACAGCCAGGATGGCTAAAGGTCATTCATATCAATAAATACCTATGAACAATCAAGTTTCTCTTTTTCTTTTTCTTTTTTTTTTAATCTGTGGACATGAAAGGATAATTCAGTAATTTTATTACAACAGGAAGATCAAACTAGCATTGGTTTTCCACTTACTATTGAAGGCAGTGCTGCAGGGCTGAAATATTACACTATTCCTTGCCATTCCATTTTTAGCTCCTTTTCTTTCCTGTCCTTTTCTATCCATTGGTGAGATTTATATCACAAAACTCTCAACCTTTACAAAATGGATGCTTTTATCTTTGCAGCTGAGGAGCCTGTGAAGTCAGAATGATGTGAAAGCTTTTCTGCATTTAGTACTTTGCCACGTGAGTAACTGGCAGACGTCACTGCGGTGTCACTGTCCCAGCTTTGTGAGGACACACATTTAGGGAAACAATGAAGCACAATTTGCAATTTCTCAAGTCTAGAAATGCAATCTGAAACTTGCAGAGACACGCTTGCCTCTCCACTCATCCATAGACCAAATGTTTCCTTAAGGCCATTTGAGTGACATTTCTTCTTCCAATGACAACAGAAGGAAAAAGTGACATTAAATGAATTCTCACCATTGTGTATCATCCTCAAAATGATTTTTTACACATCACAACAACTTCATTGAAATTCCTAAAATTGCCATTGCCCCTGCAAGAATTCAAAACTATGAAAAAAATGTGCTGATTTATAAATAAAGATAGAAGAAATCCATGTCAGACAGTGTCTCAGAGAACACCATCAGCCTGAAGATTTGTATGAGTAGTTATTAAGTGAGAAGCTCAAAGAAGTGGAACTGCCTTGAATTTTCTTGACATGAAAGATTAGATGTGGTTTTGAAGGTTATATGAAAAAGATGCTGAAAGAAGATGAGTTTTAAGAGCTATCAAATAATTAACCTGTGAAACAAGATGAAAAAAATGAAGAATAACACAGACATGGAGTGCAGTGCAAGCTCAGTGTGGGCTGGCTTGTTTGGCTGAACTGCTCTGTGCTCCCACATGAGATTGTTTCCAACACTCAGGCCAACGTTTGCAGGTAATCCAGGTGGAGACAACCAACCCAATATTGCCCTCAGCACTGTCCCTATCCTCTTAGCTCTCTCAGCTTTTCTTAACTATAATTTCTGCTTTATTACTAGTTTTTTGAAACAAAATATAAAGGACTTTATAACGGAAGCCAAATAACCATTCTCATCTCCTGCTGATCCGTATTTGACTTGACAGCGGCCACTGTCTTGCTGAATCTGGTCTGAAATATCAAAAGCAGCTGGCAGTTTGACTTAATCCAGCCTTGCTCTGACAGTAATTCCAATGAAGGCACTTCAGTGCATGTGTTGTGTATTTACTCACTGTCTGTTTATATTGCTAACAATGATGTTGATACTGCAGCAGGTTATTGCCAGTTAAGTAAAACACAAGTTTATGTTATCATCAACTATTTCTTTTAACACTGACATAATCAGTGTATCGTGTAAATATGTAGTGGTATTTTTCTGTTAACAGAATTGTATTTAAAATTCACGTTATCAGTAGCAGTAAGTGGTTCATGTAAATGAAAATGAGCCACTTACATTGAAGAGATTTGTATCTAAAGTATGAGCAGAGAAAGTAACAGCTGACCAGTCATTAACTGGCTAACAACTGCCAGTGCAAGAGATTCTTCTCCTGCTGCTAAAAACTTCACTGAATTTTAACTGCATGATGTTTTACTGTGTCTACTTCAGGCTCAGAGAGCCACAATGGAAATGGCTCCAGAATGTTTCAGTTGCTGGTAAAAATAATAGCAATTATTAAATAAAAATGATTCATTGTATTGGAAATAAATGTCAGATTTTTTTTACTTTGGAAGGCTCTTATGCCTACAGGGAGCTAGGAAAGGGATTTGAAATTCAACAGACATGTAGTCTTTGCATAAATACTTATGCATGAAAATCCCTTGGCTAAATAGAAACCTTTAAATTTAAGTCTTTGCAAATACAGCTCCATATTCTCAAAGAAGCTTTTTAGGGCTTTCCAGAAGAATTATCAAAATACTCTGTTCTTACTGCACACTCTCACGGATCCTACTATATTTAGGATATATGTTTCTTGTGTTCTTTATCACAGACTTATTTCTATTGCTTATTCTCTTCTCCCATATGGCACTGTGTACATTTGAAATGCTCATTTTATCCATTACTTCCATTATCTCAAGTGCAGCAGCCTGTGCAGTGCATCCCAAGGTTCCAGCACTGGTGATAAGGGGCAGCAGCTCACATGAGGCAGGATGATCACACATCACATGCTGGCCCTGCCCATGGCAAGGGGTGGGGACCAGATGACCTTTAAAGGTCCTTTCCAACCCAAACCATTCTGTGATTCTGTGATAGTCAAGCTCTTTTTTTTTCTCAGGGGTTTGCAAAATCCCCCAAGATAATTACAAACAAAAACTCTGCTGAAGGAAATCTTGCTCAGCCTGTAAAGCCAGGCAGTCAGGAGCTGGGAAAGGGATGGGTGTCTGATTGGAGCTAAATGCACTTGGGTACCTAAACACTGGCACAATTAAATAATCATGTACCACTTTTTCTCCCTATCTGAGGCAGTTGCATACTAATGTGGATGATTTTACGTAGGGCTTCTGCTCCATTTGCTGAAGTGCTGAAAAACATTCTGGGAAGGGCAAACAGTGGCAGCTCAAGGTCACATGAAGTGAGGACTCCACATGAGCTGTGTCCTCTGGGCATGGCCAGCCCCAGGGCCCAGCTGTGATGCACAAGGATGAGGAGTGATGACATTTGAGCAATGGAGGTAACACAAACCAAACCACTTCATCCCAAATTTTTCACAAGCAATTGCTATTCTCTTGTTTCTCATCATCTGGGTACCCACTCGACACAAGAGATCTGGTTCAGAGAAATAATAAATATTTACCAGATTGCCAGCTGCTAAAGGCTATGAGAACTCTTATTCCAATTCCACCCTGCAAAATCAAGCTCCAAGAGTTAAATACTCAAAAAAGAGCATAAATACTTTAGATACTCAAAAAAAGGTGAATATTATCAACTATTGTCTCAATACAGTCATCAGCAACATTATAGAACTTCTACAAAGTGTAGTGAAAATAAATTTATAACATTTAGTAAATATTCCGACACTTCAGTGATAAGGATCACAGTAGACACTGGTTACAGTTTCAGAGATGTAAGTTACTGGAAAAAAAGACAAAAAAATTACATGGTGAAAACATGGTGCTCACACCAGCCACACCCAGCCTTTTCAGCAGCCAGTTTTATAGAAAATATATTCAAAAAGCAGGAAACCAAAATTTTATGGGCAACAATCATTTTGGCACCTCCTAATTCTAAGTGCCCTTGAACTCTTAAATAACAATGTTTTAATCAGTCTATGTTGATACCAAAATTTTAATTTCCCTGCTGTTTTGGAATCTCTGCAGAAGGATAGAGGCTACTGAAATCTTTGCAGACAGGTGAAAATGAAGTGAGGTGGCTCTGAGCTCAGAGTGGCAGCTTGCAGATGTGCTTTTTCCTGCTTGTGCTTTTTTTTTGTGGTTAAATAAAAGCACTCAGCTTTCAGCTCTTATCTTTTCAATGTGTTATATTCATGCTACAGGAAACAAACATCAGTATTTTGACCCTGTGGGGTTTTTTTTTTTCTGAAAACAAGACATTAATACAGGGTAGAGCAAGCAACAGCAAAACTTCATTTTTTAAATTGGAGAAGCAGCAAAATTAATTTTGAAAGCTTCTTCGTTCACAGCTGAAAGGCTTTGTACAAAACTTCATCCTGGAGTGATATTTTCAGCTGTAATATAGGGGTTAGTAATGGAAATGCTGACAGGCCCATAATTATGGAAGCGGAGCGGGCACCACTATCAAGTATATCAGATAGGCAAGTGCTTCAATTCAGTGCAAGGTATCAAAAGATGTTCCTGTCTGTCCTCATTAGAGCAGCACTTGAAATTCCTTTTAACCTCTGTGACCCAAGCTATTAATTTGATGTTCATCAGGACACGTACACCAGGACTAATACTTGCATGAATACACCTCATTCTGTGCTTCAAACGGAATTGGTGCATCATCCTAAATGGTTAAGATCATAGAAACTGAAAAAATTAGTGGCAAGGCTCAAACATTTTATTTTACAGGACACAAACAGAAGTGAGGCAAAGTAACAGAAAAATGACACACACATTCCTGTGTTTTATGAGGATTTAAAGCTTCTCTTTAGATCCATGATATCTTTGTGTGCAATTACACTATGGGATACTGAGGGGGGAAAAGTGGGATCCCCTCTGTTCACTGGATCTTGTTTGACAGCCACCTCATTTATTGGCATGAAGCTCTTGATGCCTGCACAAATTCCATGCATGCAAAGGAAAGAAGATCAAGCCTGAAGGTCCAGGAAGGCGGCTGGCTGAATAATATGCTTATAGCCTGTATAGATTTTAATTTATGCTGTTCATTCCAGCAAAAACATTCACTAAATTGGTAGCATCATTATAATGGCCACAGTATATTCTATTTCTGTAATATATAAATTCTGAAATATCATCTGACTGTTGTCTGCTGTAAAAACGTTCTTTTCTTCAGCAGACACAAGGAGCAGTGACAGGAGATTACCTTTGAATTATTTCCAACCATACACTCTATATCATGACTCCAACAAACTCACTCCTATTTCCTTCTCTGCATTAAGGCGCATGAAAACTACAGAAAGAGTGAATTGACCTCTCCTGCATCTAGCCAGAAAATCAAAATTTTGATGCCCAGTTCCTCTGAACAAGGCCTTTTTCAAGCATAAAGAAATAATTTTTTTAAAAAAAGTATGAGTTGCATTCTGTACAAATCTAGGTCTACAGCTCTTATCAAGTAAGTGAAGTAAGGAATGTCACATTCCACAGAAGCTTGCCTCACTGGAGAGGGGATTGATGGTGTTTTTGATGACTAGGTAGAGAAAGAAAACATCTCACTGAACAGAAAGTACTTTCCCATGGAAAGCTGGAATTGTACTATTTTGAGTAATGCCCTACTTAAGCACAGGGACACCCTCACTGTGTCACTCACACAAACGTGATTTGCATGTTTTGATAGTTTAAAACTCTGCCTCAGACTACAGCAATGCCTTCTACAAGATGATTCAGAAGATTATTCTATTTGCATATTTCCCCCATTCCTGGCAGCAAAAGCTTCCACGGGCCATCAATTCCAGGACTGCAGCCACCACAGGAGAGCACGAGCAGCAAAACAAAAAGGTCCCAAAGTCTGCTGATGTCATTGCTCATAAAATGTGGAGCACAACTGGGGCTGCCAGGATTCCTGCACTTGTAGTCATGGAATGTTTCAATTTTCTGATCAGGAAAACAGGTTTTCTCCTGAGGAGGACAGGATTTTAGATATCAGCAGAGGACAATGCAATTTTGTAGCTCCAGAACAAGGAGCCACATGAGGATTTTTGATTATTAACTCTCTTGCTGAAGAAGATGAGGCAGCAAAGCAAGAAGTGCCAGAACAGAAAAATGTTCTGGCTTACTGAGCCAGGCTCATTCCTCCTGGATATCTACTGACCAGAAAAAACCTTGCTTCATCTTGTGCCTTTTTGTCCATATTATATATAATTCAGCAAATAATCAGGTTTACAATTTTATTAGGAGTCATTAGGAAACAGTTTAAATTTTCTAACATAATTTGGTTCTTTGGTAGCACAGTTTAAAGAACACAAAAATGTGAATGTCATATGCAAAAATGACTGATGGTACTTTGTGGGAGAGTAAGACAAAGCACTTTACATAAGCCAGCAGAGCTCTACAGAGTGCAGCTCAGGACAGAATTGTCTTGCACATCACACACAGCTCCTCATTCAATGAATTCTCTCTCAGGTTCATATTTTTGCATTCTTAGTGCAAAAGAAGGGAAACTCCCACTGGCTTCACTGTGCAGAAGTGGACCTGAGAAGGGCATTGATCTTGCTGACCAGCATGTACAGGAATGCTGTCAATTAATGACAAGCATATCAAATGTCTGACTGCAGATGGTGTTCGTGGTGTGCTTCTCATGTACTGATTTACAGCCAGGGAGGAGGTTAGAGCGAAAATGTAACTACAAATCAAAGTTAAACAGGGACATAGAAATGGATCTCTGTTTTCAAGATGGACAGTTCTGTGTGTGCTGGGCATGAAGCAGGGCTGTGGGGATGGAACAGCATCAGGACTGTGTTGGCTCCTGGCAGTGACAAAGTGGGAATCTCTCCTGGAGCACAGGACCCTGTTAGTTTAGATGCTGTGCATCCTGCAAGAGCTAGGATCTAAAATAAAGCAAACATCAGCTCCTTTCAGAGATGCAACAACCAGAAGAGCTCCAAACGGAAAGCAGGGAACATGACATCCTGCCAACCAGCACTTGGCAAAACAACTTCTAATATAATATGCAAATACTGGTGCACTGATATTACTTGCAAAAAATATTAATAAACTGCCTGAAATCCTAACTATTAGCATTACTGCTACCTCTGTGATTCTCTTTAAGAAACAGTCCTCAAATAGTTGATGGTTTAAAGGAATAACAATTAAAAAACAGTAATCAAAAATCCTCTATTGAAGTTTAGTGCTTACATGTAGTAAAGCAGATAGCCAAGGTAAAAAAAATCTCAGTTGTATTCTAAAGATTGCATCTCTGCATTTACAATTAATTCAGTATGTTGTGTTGGGATTAAATTATAATTCTATACTTCCACCAAGTAAGACAGGAGTTGTATTGATTTGCTTTTCATATGCTTTTCATTTGCTATCATCTATTCAATGTATTGAACAGAAAATTGAGAAAGAGCATATGAGAGTGGCTCCTATTACTCAAGAAAAAGAAGAAAAAGTGTGTGACTAGCACAGCTTGAATGCATAACACAGAGTGAAATTCAAGACAGCTTTAGTGAGGAGAAGTCATGTGTTAATCTGTGTTTAAGGAGGTCAGCAGGTACACAGCCAGAGCAGACCCAGCAGATAATGGCCAATTTAATATCAAAAGCCCATTTTGCCAAGGCCACAGAATCCCAGGAAATGCTGGGTTGGAAGGGACCCACCAGGATCATCAAGTCCAACTCAGCCCTGCACAGGACATCCCCAAGAGTCACACCATGTCCCTGAGAGCACATTCCCCCACGCTCTAAAAGAAACAAATTTCCCATAAGGAAGGTCCTTGCATAGACAAATCATTGCTTACAAGGTGCAATACAAAGTGAAATAAATAGACAAAGAATTTTTAACACTGGAGAGGGCACCAGTTAAGTCCCAGAGAAATTTGTGGTGGGTCTGAGTGTTCCACTCATCATTAACATAGGTTGTAGCAACTTAAGATAACTTGAACTCAACAAGGATGGAAAGCTACATTTTCAAAATTAACCTCCTACAAAAAGGATTTAAAAGAGGGAGTGGGAGGCATATTACAGAGAGTACAAAGAGAAAAAAGGAGAGAACATAGAGGATACAGTTACAGTGATCACTTGCAGCCTGCAAGGCTCAAAGAGCAACTCTTGATTAGATGAAAAGCTCAGTAACTTTATCTCCTTGACCTTAGAGAGAATGAACACCTGGGACATCAGCTTGAAATTTTTTAGCTCAAATTCACCACAGGGTCACCTCAGCACTGCAGATGGAAGAGTTCAGGGATGAAAACTTAGGATTCACCGTGGTCGTCTTCTACACACAGAGGAACCAAAGAGCTCCCAGTTTCCTGCTGGTGAGCCTGTGTCACAGCTCTGGTGCTTCTGCTTCTGAAGCAGAGAGGTACAGCTGAGCCCCAGAGCAGTGTGAAATTACAGAGAAACATCCACAAGGTCACTGAGAGGAAAGCAGACCTCCCCTATTGGCAGGGCAGGAACACAGGGGATACAGGACAGGAGCCTTCCATCCTGGGGGAGTCATTTCTCCTTCTGATGAAAATGCAGTGCACATCCCAGTGCTATCCTATCTCAAGGTAATGATTAATTTGTGCAGTTGTACAGAGTCTGCCTGAAAAGGATCCCATACTTAGGATGTCAGAATGGCTTTATGCCACCCACAGGGCTTTGCATTTTCATGACAGCCATTCCCTGAGCAGCTTCATTAGACAGATACACTGAAATGCTGGCTTCTGTCAAGAAACCTTTCACAGAAGAGTTTGCATATTTTTTGAGTTTATAAAAATTGCTAAAGATTTAACAGGAAAAAACCCCAGCAACTCATTATTCCATAAGTATAAATGCAACATATGAAGAAATAATCAATCTTTGAAGCCTCAGAAACTGTTTTGAAGTAGCATCAATATACAAGCATGAGAAATAGTAAAAAAAATTCTATGGATGCTCTACACCTTTTAGACTTTGATAATATAATTTTTCTTTCCCTGTTTTCTAGAATATCACAAGCAGATGCAGTGCACCCATTTGCTACAGAAAGGACACAAGGAACCAAATTTTCAGCTGACTTCCTGAGGTGAACTTCATATGTCAACTTGCAAAGTTTGCTGTGCCTCCAAACCAGTTTTTGTTTAAATCTGACATATGCAAACAATTTGCACACATAAATCAGTGGGGTGATGAAATGTTGATAGAGCTAAAAGACCTTTTGCTTTGAAACTCTTGGCTGGAAGAGTCAAAAGTCCAACAGTAAAAGAAGGGTTTGCAAGATAAGACAGGCAAAAATGTTCCTCAACAGCTCTGTCATTATTTTTATGTCAGTGATTGCATGATAAAACATTTAATCAGCAACTCTATTTCTTTTCCTACATGGTTTCCTTATATTTCCAGTTTCCAAAAAATGAAAAATACTTTTAAATGTCACCTGATGGAGCGAGTGAATTCTATTGCTTTAAACCTTATTTCAATTCCTTTCTCTGAAAAATGCATTCTGTGTCCTTCCTTTTCCCCTTCCTTTTCCCTTTTCTTTTAACTGACAAAATGGGTAAAAAATGTTTTAAACCAGGAGCATTTTCACTGCAGTATAATCTGTATTTAAAAAGCAAGGTACCAGAGGAATGAACACAGCACAGGAGCAGGGAGTATCAGGAACCACCCATCAACACCAAGATAAAAATTCATGCTACAATTTCACATGGAGAATCGTGACTGTTAAGAATGAATATTCATAGGTAACTGCTTAGGAAAAGTGTGGAATAACCTGATATAAACTCAACAAAATGAAGCCCGGTAAAGCACAGTGGTAAAGCTTTCAGAACCTTCAAGACTCAATTCTGGTTTGTGGCTGATGAAGACCTTGCTGAAGCAGCAGCCTGACTCCAGCCTTGCTCTTGTGCCCACACAGGTAACACTGGTTAGAAGAGGGAGTTATTTCTCAGGTCAATGTCTATTTATGGGAGATTCAGGCAGCTCCAAGGCACAGGTTCACACAAGGACTCTGGGACTTTCAAACTTAGTACCAGCACCAGAAGAAAGCAGAGGTCCTACATCTCCAAAAGGAGGTGAAGGGACAGATGAGCTGGGGAGACTCAGAAAGGCCAAGAAAAACCCAAGCTGGAGATTGAATTTCCATTAGATCTGTGAATCCAAGACATGCTCCTTAAAACACATGATCTTCTAATCTACATTAATCACCTTCAGCAATGCTTTTTTTTATTTCCCTTTGATCAAAACCATCTTGCAAACTCCAATTTTTTTTCCTTGACTCACTGTTCTTGTCAAAGGTTTGAATTGGCTACAATGCTGAGTTCTCTCCTTCCCTTACCATTAAATATGCATGAACACTTCAAAGCCTAATGCTTTACTGCACACTTACTGTTACATGGAGGTTTGTGAGTGGCCCTAGGGAATGTCTGTAACAATAAACTCAATCAAGTGCTACCTATAACATAAGCCTGAAGTAGCTCACTTAATTTGCAAGTCTAACTTCCAAAATAGTGGAAAAGGCCTGCAAACAAAGATGTTAAGTATAACCACCCATGGAAAGGAATGCAATTGCTGTGAGCTTGTAAAAGGCCTTCAGGACCCCCTTGCAAAGCTTTAGGAGTCTCTGACTCTTAGTCTTGTGTACAAAGCAAGTGACACTGGCTTAAATAACATGGACATTTCCAGCCAATGTAAACCAGCTTAAAACCCAAAATATGACAAAACATGCCATCCATGAAAGTTATTTTGTTTGGTTTTGCTTTACAAAATGGTAAAATGTGAAAGGAAAATTGATAAACAAGAAACAACCCTGAACTGAGTTAAAGACAAAACTCTGTGCATGCACCTATCTCCTGTTCCTGAAAATTCATTTTATATCCTATAGCTATAGGAAAAATTGGAGGATCCAGTCAGCCAAACTTAATAAAGACCAAAGTCTGACAGCTGCTTCTAAAAACGGCACAAAAATCCTCAACAGGAGAGTGCTGTGCAGAACTGAGGCAGCAGCTCCACTCTGCACTTCAGTGCTCACACAATTGCACCAATTAGGCGTCCTTGGGATGGCTCTATTAACACTTATTTTATAAATGCCTTTGATAATAACCACACTACCCTGACTGAAGTATTTGCACCTGGTTACTTTATACTCCTGGGCATATTGCTTTTTGCAGTAAATACAGAGCGTGAAATTATTCTGAATTATTTAATTTTCACATCTTAGAATATTATAGGGAGAAAAATCTATGACACCTTTTCCCCTCCATCTATATGTAAAGAGTAATTTAGGATAGTATCTGTGTGTTTCTGTCTTTTTACTCTGAAGAATGGAAAAATATGTACATATTCATATGTGAAAACGTATTTATATATTATAAATATATATTACATATATTATTATATAATAATATGTATCATTATATTATATTATATTATATTATATTACATTACATTACATTGTATTATATTACAATGTATGATATTACATTGTATGATATTATATATGATATGATATGATATATGATATGATATGATATGATATGACATTATATTACATTATATTACATTATATTACATTATATATTATTATAGATAATTATAGATCAATGTGTTATGTATTGTAGATATACCATTTAACTGATTCTATTGGAGTTGACAAAATTTAATCAAAAGCTGTTCTTACGGTCATGAGAGGGGGATGCTTGGAATAGTTGAGATAGTGGGATGTGTCTTGCCCACATGGAAAATGCGGAAAACTTTGGTGGAAAAGAGAAGGAAATGAAGAGTTGGGATGAGGTAAAGGGCCAGTGTGGGGAGATCACGAGCAAACAGCAATGGCTGCTCCTCAGGTGCTGGTCAGGAAGCAGAGCTTTACCCAGAGCTCAGTGCCCAGGGTGGGTGAGACAGACCTGGCCCTGAGCACCAGAGCAGCTCCTTCCCTCCTGCACAGGAACTTTTGCTTCTGAAGTGGAGGATGCTCATTGATGGCCACGGACAGTCCTTGGCCTGTCACAAGACACATCACTTATGTTGTTTACTCCAGTTCTGGCCACTGAAGACAAACTGGCGTGTCTGAAAATGTCTTGGCAAAGAGGCAGGAGTAGAGGTATCTACATTTAACTTGTAATATGCTTGCAGCATGATTAAATAAAAACATAACCACCTGTTACCCTTAATTCAGTGGGAGTATCAATTTTCAATTATAGCATTTACTATCCACCCTCAAGTATGGCAAGGAACACCATGGCAACATAAACACAGTGGTGGCTGCTTGAGAAAGTTAAATTATAAATAGCAATGTATAGCCCATGAGGTCCTGGAAATAAACTAACTAATCCATAGGCATTTGTTACTATGACATAACATTTCCACTCAAATGCTGTTTGCCTCATCTCAAACTCCCTCAGAACAGATTTAGAAGTTTGGCATCACTTGACTCCAAGCAAGTTCAAGTTCAGACATGAAAAAAAGCAGAGATAGTGGAGAAAATAAGCTATAGCGGATCTGTGGAGAACAAATTAACAACAAAACCAACAAAATCCCTATTTAGGCTTTATTCTGTTTCCACTGAAGTTAAGGGGAAAAAAATCCCAACATATCCCAAATGCATAACAGAATTCCCTTAATATAGACAAACATGTTTTTATACTGAATCATCCCTGAGGAGAAAAAAAGAAAAAAAATTAAAAGAAACAAACAAAAAAAAAGGCTTAACTGAATAGCAAATAGAGTAGAAATGCAAATAAACTTAGCAACCCTCTGAGACATTGGAGAAATTTTGGAACTTGGTCTCTCTTTAGCTTCATTCTGGGAGAAAGGGCCACGGTAACTGAGGGAACGCCGGGATTCAACCTGAGCTGAGTGCTCAGGAGGGAGCTGAATTCTCAATTGTTGCATCTGCTGGGCACTTCCTCCTGCCCTGCACAGCCCAGGCCAGGCAGGAGCAGCAGCTTTTTGCCAGCTGGCCCCAGGCCTGGGGCTGCAGAGGCTCCCCCACCTCCCAGGGACCAGGGCTCAACGTGGGCAAAGGAGAGGAAATCAAAGCTCTGCAAAACCAGGACTGAACACTGAGAGCAAAGAGGGACTGAGAAGGCTGTGCTGTGAGGACAGCAAGGATTTCACTGAATGGTGGCTCACGGACATTTCAGAGTTTTGACACAAATCTTGGGCCTTATTCTAAGCAGGTGATGATGTTATTTAGGTTAGGCAAGAGTAATAAAGATCTAGACATCAGCTTGGTCTCTTTCTTGCTCAGAACAACAGATTTTGAAAAATTTACATTTTCTTTTCGTTTACAGCCATTGGTTAAAGTCAATTTTTGATCACACTGATAAAAATCTGTAATGGATCTCCTGAGGTCAGTGGAATTATTTCAGACTTACACCATGCAATTAAAATGGAATTTAAACTCTCAACATTTCTGTTCTAAAAATATGCTGTGTTTTATCACACATATTTGGTGAAATCTTGGTCTCTCTGTCATCAGTGATAGCACTCATTGGTGTTACTATGGTCTAATTTCCACTGAGTGTGTCTCTGTTCACACAGAGTGAAGCAAAATAAAAACTGTCCCACTGAAGGAAGATTTAAATCAATTTTACATCAAGTCTATGGGATAAAAGAAGCAGGTAGGTTATTTAAGACTGTAATCATGTGTGTATTTAATGTGCCTCATTTGGCTTATTGCAAGCCATTGCACAATTAATTTACCAAATGAAAATATTACCTAGAGGTCAGCTAATTTGCACTTTTGAAGAAAACTTGACAAAATCAGAGAAGTAGTTGGATAAATTTGTCAAGCATCTTTCAGAAGATAAGATTATACATACTCAGCCCAGTGTTCAAGTGAGACTATTTAAAAACATCTATGTATGACCAGGAGAGAGCCAAGCTTGGCATGGGTAAGAATTTCAATGGAATGATCATTGTCTTTACCTTTCTGATAAAGACAATTTTTTAGTTCATGGCAGATTTCTTTATTTTGGGAACCTTTCAAGCAAGATGGTGCCACTAGCACAAAAGGTTATTTTAATACCTTTCATATAAAATGAGAGCAAAAACCTGAAAATATATTCAAAAATTAGTTGTATTTGTCATCAGTGGCTGATTGTTAATCAAGCACTTAAGCAACAGTGTGTGTCACACTGGAGTGTCATTATCACACAATTATTTTGTCATGCATTGTAATAATATTTTTACAGAAAAAACCCTGAACACAGTCATTAATTGGTCAACACATTAAACCTAAGATGACATTAAGTGTGATGAAATGGAAAATAGGGCATTCTCAGCATGCTCACAGAAAACAATTCCCACAGAGTCTCAGTACTCCTAAATCACTTGGGCAGGACTAATCTTAGAACAGACAAGTAAAAACTCCTAAATAAAGACCCTGATTTTTCTGGAGAGCATATGAAGAAGTCTTTTACTAAATGCTCAAACATTCATGTCCTGTGACTCACATGACTCCTGGTGCTTTAAATTAAGTGTGTGTGCAAGTTATGGATGTGCTGGAGCTCGGAGGGTGCACAGCAAATCCACCTGGGGAACTGCAAAAGTACAAAACCAGTAGAACCCAAGATTGCTTCAGCATTTTCTAACCACAAACAAGAAAAAGATGGAAGATGCATATTTTTTTCCCCAAGAAGAGCCATTAAGATGTCATTCCTACAATTTAGCACCCTGCGTTGTACTTTAGAAAATTAAAAATAGCTTTTTGATACATATCCAAGGATTCAAAATTGGCTGATCACTTATAACCAAAATTGGAAAGAAATGATGAATTTAGAAGGAAATAAACAAGACTAAGCCTAGACTAAAAGCATTATATATAAACACAGGTGAAGTTCAAGTCTGGTTCTTCCACCTACAGAGTGTAAATCCATCTGTTAGTCCAACTTGAAGTCTAAATTACCTTTTCTTCACTCCTTTTTGAACACAGTCAATAATCCTGGGGAGCACCTTTCTCCTTGCTTTTGAGATGCCTGCAGACACTGGCAATTACACTTAAATACATGCACAACATCCCTGCAGAGAGTTCTTCAGGCTGCACTGGAGGGCTCTCACAGCAAATTTGCATGAAATGTCATTATTTGCTTTATTTTGGTAGAAAGTCTCACTAAATCTACTGCTGATCCTGACAGATGCTCTATCAACCCATGAAGATAAAGATAAATAGAAGGAAAATTATAACTCAGTGGAAAAAATAAATTCCAAGAAAGTTTTCCATTATTAAGGATACAAAGGGTTATTCCTTACCCACAATGACTGAGAATATTCAAGGGTTTGCATGTGTGTGCTGTCCATGCTCAGAGTATGTAATGGTTGTTTGTGTGTTAGGTTGGGCAGCCAAAATGCAAAGCCTGAGTGGATTTGAGCATCCACAACTGACTTGCTTCTATAAGAGCAGCCTGGGGATCACATTTGTCAGCTCACAGTCACACAGAAGAGTTCAGTGAATGAATCATTGTTATAAACTATGGATTTTCCATTATCTGACTGGGCAGCCTTTTGTACCCAAGAACATGAACTCTGACAGATTTTAACAATGCAAATGCCTATCAGACTCAAATGAATACTCATGAAGGAAAATATAATATGTAATTTTTCCCAATTAGTACAAAAATCTTTGTCCTTCTCTAATCTAAAGGGCTTTACAGATTTTCAGAACTATGAATCACCTGAATTTTTTATAATATATGCAGTCAAGAACATGAAAATTTGTATAGTTATATTATTTCTATATAGTTATAGAGCATATACTATCTATTATATATAACATTATATCTTGTATCTTATATTAGTTATTAAGTTAGAAATAATATAATATCTATTATAATATATATATTGGTTATTATTATAGCTATGTAGTTATATTATTTCTAACTTTAAAATAAGAAGAATTAAGAAATCAAATAGACTGGACTATTGGAAAATGTATTTGATATATCAGAGCTATCAAACTTCAAGACACCAATATTGACATCTACATTCACTATTAGGTACCTAAACAGAAGTTGTCAGAATTTCAAAAGTGCTGATCATTTAACACTAACATCAACTCTTACAAGAACTTCATGTTCTCAGCAAGACAAAGTCCACCCCAAAATAAAAAATAAACCAGAAAACTCTAAGTTTTAAAAGGCAGTATTGACATTCTGTGTTTTCCTCTCCCTGGTCTTCTGTTTCCAAACCTACATTATGCTTCAAAAACAAACACAGCTCATGGAGTTCTTGATAGCATCAAGGTTCTGTAGAGGGCTTTAGCAACAAAATGTCCTAGAGCACCAACAGGCTGCATTTTCTTTTGTGGGAAATGCAAAACTGGGCCTGCACTTTGCTAACAAAGCCCTCAAATCAAATGTGTGGTATTTTTCATTTTTTATATATGTATATACACACGTCTTGGAGAAAACATGACAAGGAAAGACAGAACAAGAGAGATAGAGAGATGGATGTCAAAGTCTGGTGTTCCTTGGGTAATATCTAATCTTTTCCACAGAAAGATTTTTTTAATGATTTACACTGAAGTCTGCAGAATAAAGTTTGTCTTGTTTCTTTCACAGAGTTATATTGAAACGTGCAAACAGGACTAAGGGGGAAACTGCATATTTCTAGATTTCTATTTGCAGTGGAAGTCAGTGAAGGTTTGACTTCTGCTCTGCATTGCATACTTTTACAGCTGACCACAACTAATGTAAGAGGGCCAAACCAAAGCAAGGTGTTTATTTTTTCCCATGCTAAAAACCAGTTCTCACTTTCATCTGTTCCTTCTTGCAACTAGACTGTGAACCAAAATAAAATGGAATAGATATTCTTCCTTGGTGCTAGGAGTTAACTTCTGGTGCTTTCTCTCCTTTATCTGTTCCAATGACTCTTGCCAGGCCATAAGATTTAAGGTGAATTTAAGGTCACACTGAGTGCAGCACAGTGTGAGGAGAGCAGACATGACCACTCACCAAAACCACATCCAACCCTTGCTGATAAGAGACATACACAAGGAATTCTTTTAAAGGGTAAAAATATGCTCAGGATGGTGTAAAGAGGTTTTCTAGCTCAATAATTAACTGTGAATCCTCCTCAGACCAAGGTGTCAGGGCCTCCATTGTATTAACTGCAAAAGGCAGGTGAGGCTGCTGGTGTTCTCAGAAGGGTCCCTGGCAGGATGATGAGCTACAGCAAAAGGTCCTTCATGTTTCACAGCAATTCAGATTATTGTAAAGGGATTGGTGTGAGATGCATTAGAGCTGTTGATAGCTTAAATTAAAACAGCACAATAAGCCTCTGTTTCTGCTGGGCAACCTCAGCTCAAAAATGCCAGATAAACATTTTCTACAGAGGTCATGGACATGACACGGTCCAAGTACAATTTCATTTACGAGCAATTAAAATAAATGAAATTTGATAAGATGACTTCATCTTAAGTTTGTTTATAGTCCTCTTGCTCATGACCAACATACTGCTTTTACAAGTGTTCCATACATTTATATATTCCTGAAAATATGTTCTGTGACTATAGCTGGAAAATTAAGAAAATGGACAAAGTTGACCATTATTTAATCTATCTGTTTGCAGGATGAGTAGATGTAGTTTGCCTTGCAGCAGATCACTGTACTTAAAAAAAATTATTTTACACTTTATACCCAACTCAAGGCTTTGCTGTACTACATACACATAGTTATGTCCAAATATTGTAACACCTGCTGACTCTCAGTGCAGAACAACCCTTTCTCATATGCTTTCAATGAGCTTTAAATCTGTCTGAATAAAACATGTTGTAACATGTACCCTTGTACACAAAATGGGAGCTATGAAATCTTCTAAAGCAGAAGTGTACACAAGATTCAGAGGATACAAATACTGTTTACACAGATGCTGTTGAAATAATTTTATGTAAATAATCCACACTGGGAGAATTTGTGATGTTTGAAGCAAGAACTAAACAATGGATATTTTTATAAAGCAGCAAGGATAACACCTCTAAAACCAGAATTTGTTAATGCTGAAAGGACTTTTTGTTGAAAACCATGATCTGCATTTACAGACATTTTGCAGGTCTCTGCTTGTTTGTATTCATGACAATACAGCTGTTCCTCCACACCTCATGCAGGCAGCGCTCCCCACAGATTCAACTTGACTTTTATTTAAAACACAGAGTGGGAGTGATTCCACCAGGCTCAGCAGAGATAATCTTGGTTGAAATAAAGAACAAAGGAAAGAAAAACCTGCCAGGACTTTAGGGACTGGCCATGCACATACAGTTCAAAACGAACAGAAACCTGAATGGTCATCCCTGTTTCCAAGGAAAAAACCCTATGAGTCCTGTAGTTTATTTGATGTTCAGCTTTCAAATTTACACAACCCAGCTTCACATCACTCATAGCATTTTACAGCAGTAACAACTCAATTTTCAACACAAATTTCCAGCAAAATGTCTTTCCATCTATTTCCCTAAGAATAATCACTGTTTACACAGATGCTCACAAATCAAGAATTTCACTGTACTTTGCCTCTTCCAGAAGAGTTCAGTACCACACTAACCTATCACATTTGGGTTACATTTTCAGATATAGGTATCTCTAAAGCACAAATCCTTCCTTTGAAAAATGGTGGAATTCTGATTGCAATGAGATCCAAGCCTGAGAATTTTTTAGCATTTCTGCTCTTTTCAATTGCTTGGTGTTCTTTTCACTTCTTTGGGAATGTGTTTTTTTTTACTGATGATATTTAAAACCCACAATGCAGCCTATTATAATATTCTCTCATATGATGTAACAAGCTATTTGTAAGAATGAACTAACACATGAAAATGCAAGGGGAAAAATAACCAAGTAGCAGGCTTATTTATTAATTGCAGCTGGAATAAGACTGGTAACATATCCTGTGGAACTGCTGGAACAGATTTTACTCACTTTATGTACTAATGCAAGGAAAGGGCTTTTGCTCATTTAGAAGGTCTCAGTGTTAACAAATGGATTCAATTTGCCAAAAGCACCACAAATGAGGTAAAGAGTGACTTCTCATTGGCAATCATATTGGTTTTGTCAACCAACAGTCCCATCCTGACCTTATTTGCAAAGTTCTTTCAGCAGATGTAATTATTTTGCTTAGCAGTCAACATGGTGCATCCTTTCTCAAAATATTTTAAAGCTGATCAGGCAGCTTGTGACTATGCACACGTAACAGACCCGAACAGCTGTCAAAAATTCAATTTACTGAGGAAGGCTCAGCTTTGAATAAGAACTGTAGTGTGGTGCCACTGCACCTCAGCAAGAACTCTTGGAACAACCCATCTTTCCTGGTGCTCATGGACAAGGAACAAATATTCATCTCCAGCTCCTGTATCCTGGCTCAAAATACACCACAACAGTTCAGTCTGCAGCAAACAGCATTTCCCATGAGATGTTTTCTTTGCAAGAAAGCATTTGGCTTCCAAGCAGACAGGTAGATAAACAAACCTCCTATAAATATTTGGGTATCTTATCTAATAAGGGCATCAAGGAAAGAACGCCTCAGGAACAGGATCTGTTGTAGCTAATGAAGGAATTTCCTACCCACAACAGTGCCAGAAACTCTTTAAACCTGGAGCCAGTGCTGCTGTTCCACTGACATCTCTCAGTTTTTAACTCTTCTCTAGAGATAAATGTAGGTGGTGACAGTCAGCCAGAGCAGCACGAGCTCCTCCACTGCTGCCTGCTCAGGTATTTACAGGCGAGGTCACGACTCCCAGTTACTGTGTGGACATTACACAACACTTTACTGCACATTTTTCACATTACACACAGAATCTGACTGCAGAAGATTGGATACAGGTGCTTGGCTGACAAAGCTAACACTTCATCTTCTTGCCTGTGCCAGATTATTTCCACAGGAATGATATGGAGACTGCTCTGGTGTTGGTGACAATGCCACAAATTAAGGACATACTTCTTTCTCATTCATGTTGAGAGACTTCTACGGATGGATAACTGGCAAGGCAGTGCTAAAAAAAGAAAGCTGCTCAGGAAAGTGCTTTTGGATGTATGCATAAAGTGCACAGGATGAAAGGCAGAACATCCAAACAACAGAAAAAACAGAGTTTATTAAGTCCATGTGAGAGAAACAGCATAAAAAGGGAAGCCATGCTGTTGTACTGCATTTTTCCCACACCTGTTGAGAGAGGACCTCAAAAATTCTTGGGTGCTGAACTGCCAGTGGTGTCCCTGCAGGTCAGGTCCCCAAGTGGCACTGCACACCAGGACATTGCAGCTCCTGTGGGATCTGCCTTTCCCCCTGAGCTCACTGAACTCCAGAGTGACTTGGCACCCTGCAGAAGGCACTTTGGGCCTCTTAGAACCAAAATACTCCTGCCTTTGGAAGGGTGAGCATTGCCCCATGATGTTCTCCTGACAGGTGCACAATGCAGCACCTTGTTCTACACAGATGGCAAAAAATCTCACTGTGTTGGTAGTTAATGTGCAACTGAGGGTAAAAATAAGATAACACCACATTCCTGAGACTGCAAGAAATGTCACAAAGATGAACCACCATGAGAAATACAGTGTGGGACTTCTTTAGTGTGCAAATATCATAAGAAAAATAAGGTATTTGCTAATTTTAAAGTTTTGTCCTGGTTCATTTTATAATAATTAAATTGATGCTAAACATCAGACATGTTCTAGGTTCCTCATTCAGGCATCTCAGCTACTGTGCTTGGATTAAATAATGGATGATTCAACATAAGAGAAACTACAAAATCGAGTATCTTTACTAATTCTGTTAACATTCTAGAGAACAAATGACATCCACCATTGCCTTCTGCCTCATCATGAATCAACCATTCCTGTTTTGGAAGATTTTTGAACTTTTCTGCATCAGGAAATCTTGTTTAACAATAATGTTTCATAATAAATTAGATCTGCTCCCTTCTGATGATGTAATGAACTGTTCTTAACTAAGTGTGGTAGTCCAAGGACATCAGGAACTGGCTTGGATAAAATGTTGTCTACATTAGAGTAATGCAATAAACAAAGAAAATTAGGTATTAAAAGAAAAATGCCATCCAATATCACAGCATATGATATAACTTGGATGGAAACATGCTAGAATTAAACCTATGTCTATGTAACTTCATGTATATGGTGGGTTTAGCTCCTGCTCCCAGCAAAAGGAATTTCCTGAGCAGCCTGAAGTAAATATTTGGCAGTTCCAATTCTGACTTTTAGAGAACTGTTAATTTGTCAAATCTGAAGATACCGACAAAAAAAACCATTGAGACGACTACTCTGTTCACACCCGCGAGGACTTCTGCTCACATATTGGAAAAAATAAAACTGTGCGGCAAAACACTCGCCTGGATGGAGCCAAAGAACAAATGTGTGCATTAATTATCGGGTTAATGAGCGAATTGGGGCGCTCCGCCCGGGACCCTCGGCTGGGACCCTCCGGCGGGGCCGTGGCGGGGTCGGAGCGGGGCCGTGGCGGGGTCGGAGCGGGGCCGTGGCGGGGTCGGAGCGGGGCCGTGGCGGGGTCGGAGCGGGGTCGGAGCGGGGCCGTGGCAGGGTCGGAGCGGGGCCGTGGCACGGCCGGAGCGGGGCCGTGGCGGGGCTGGAGCGGGGCCGTGGCAGGGTCGGAGCGGGGTCGTGGCGGGGCCGTGGCAGAGTCAGAGCGGGGCCGTGGCAGAGTCAGAGCGGGGCCGGAGCGCGGCGCCCCCTGGCGGTCCCAGCGCGGCCCGCGGGACCAGCGGAACTTTGCGCGCAGCTCGGCGCAAAATGAGCGCTCAGAGAGGGCTCGCTCACCTCCGCGATGCCAAATCCGCAGCAGAAATGGCCAAATAAGACAACACCGAAGTGTTTTTGTACTTGCAGGACACGAAACCATAAAGCACCATCTCCTTTCCAAACGCCATCAGGCCTTTGGGCACCCAATTGCACCCACAAACACCCCATGAGCACCAGTAACTCCGGAGCACGTGTACTCCGTGTGGGTATTAGTCTTAATTAAAACAGTGAGCAGGTGGGATGCCTGCAGATAAATAAAAACATAATGTTCCTAACACAGAGTTCAGAACACCGACAAAGAGCTGTTTGACTTTCAATGACTTCTTTAAATGACAAAAGTTTTACTAATAAATGATCGCCTGTCTTCCCTACCTGTACTGGAGTTTCAGGCCATGTTCAGCTGCGAGGGTATTTTAAGTAAAGGTGAAATATGATTAGAATCTGGGTTTTAGACAAATGCTTTATCAGATAGAAATTTCAGCACAAAACATTCCCTTGCAAATATGCATGAAATTCCTCTTAAAAGTCTGGTTGGAAAATCTTTATAATCAATATTTTCATGACACAGTGCTTTTGATACACTTAAGTTACCTTCGTTCCTGCAGGATTCCTATATTTTCCAATAAAAACATTCCTCTCTAACCAGTCATCTCCGACTAAGTTCATTACACGAAGAAAAAATATTCAGCAAAACAAATATAACCTCAATTCGCCTTGCAAGAGCAAAGGCTCGGTAAGGAACAGCCTCTCCGGTACGAGCGCGGATCTTACCTCTTCAACTGTCAGAGGCATACAGATCCGGTACTCCTTCATGAGCATATTCCTGCTGCTCAGTGCGGACCGGCGAACTGGGAGAAAAGTGGTGATTTCTGCACAGAGATCACGACGGAAACCAAACACGGGGGGAAAGAATTAAGCCTCTTTTCTCTGTGCGCGCTTGACAATGTGTCCACAAGACAGTAATGCAACCATCCAGGAAGGCTGACCCAGCAAGAAGAGAAACCACCACAACCGCTTCTTTCTCCCAGTTCTTCCTCCTTCACACTGCGATCACGGGAATCTCACGGACGCTCGCACCGAGATACGCTACAAAGTCTCAAACCCCCACCGCTCTCGCCCCAGCCGAAGACATCCGTCGGAAGTGCATGGAAACGCCGAGCTCTCTCGCGGCTGTGTCAAGACATGCCTGGGGCGGCGAAAAGAACAAACGAGCCGAAAATGTGGCTTTCGCCCCCGCCGGCAGCACGTCGGGCGGCAGGAGAGATGCGATGCCGATTCCCAAGACAAAGGCTTTTTATAACGTTGCCTTCCCCGGCTGCCAAACGCGGCTCCCACCTCCCCGCCGCAACGCGGCTGCGGCCGCCGCGGCTCCCGCTGGGCTCGGGGGAGGGCAGGGGGGGCAGCGCGGCGCTCAGGCGGGCGGGCGGCCGCGGGTTCCCCGGCGCAGCCGCGGCCGGGGGTGCTCACGGGCGGGCGCGGAGCGGCTGCGGCCCCGGCGGGGCTCGGCTGACATCAGCGGGGCGGCAGGAAGGAGGGAGGGGGCCGGCGGGGGGGCAGCGGCCGCCGCCGCTCGGGCGGGTTCAGCGGGGCCGGCCCGCGGGGCTCCGGGCAGCGTCCGCCCGCGCCTCCCGCAAGGGGACGCCGGCAGCGCGGAGCCCAAAGAATTCGCGATTTCAGTTCATTCTGCCGTGAAGACTTCTCGGGGTTTGGAAGTTTATTGCCCTACGCGTGACAAGACACCTTGCAGAGCATTTACACCCCCGCGCAGGAGCGGCGAGCCCCTGAGCCTCGGGTACAAAAGGAAAGGACAGCGTGGGCTCGGTGCGGACATACACAGGATGTGGAGGCCTCACCCATTTCCCTTCTGGTCAACCCTCCGCTATCAGCCAGCACATTTTGCAGCACAAATAACCCCCTTTTTTCATATCTTTTTTTACTTACAAATGACACTCAGAAAGTTCAGTGAAAAAATGCCTCCCTCCTAGCTAAACTATAAAGCCAGAACCGTTTTAGGAGGTCTCACCCCCTCCTTCAGTGAGGAATTTGTCAGTGAAATAGTTTTTTAATATGCTTGGGGGTCGTATTTTTCAGAGAAATTTACCCATCATTAAGTTGCAACTTGAAATGCACAGGAACCCAATTCTGAAACTACCTGGGAACCCCAAACTGTTACACAACCTCAGCATTTCATGTTTAAAATGCTCATCCTGCTGTTTCTGCTGTTCTCCCAGTGGCTACAAAGCCACTCACTGGATTGCAGAGAAGCACTGTAAGAGCAAAGCCCAAGACACTGCAAAGATAATGGTAAAATATACATCTGCACTCACATAGTAGTTATTTGCAAAATATAAAAGTGATGAAATACTGTATTTGGGACAGTTAAAGAGGAATTTAGGTCTACAATGAAATGTGTGTTTCATAACAAGAAAGAGCAAAAGCCCCTCAGAATTTCATTGGTTCTGGATGTACATTTCAGAGCTGTGGGTATAATTCTCAGCCCAGAGGACACAGTGCCATCTCCTGGAGCCAGCAATGTCTGTTTGCCAGTCCCTTGCAATAATGGCACAATATTTCACATCCCTGCCTTCCCAGGGAAGTGCAAACACCTACACAAAGAAATAAAAAATCTGAGAGCTCTATTAACAGCCTGGATTTTCAACTGAGGTATGAACAATGTGTTTAATGAGACTTCTGTCTCAAATCTGACACAGCCATTTATAAATATGGAAACTGTGGCTGTAATTCATAATATTGGTACTGTGTGTTCCTGGAATTCCAAGCAAAACAGCAAAACCAAGGCAATACCTTGTGATATCTCACTGCAGGAAGGACATGGAGTTGCTGGAGCGTGTCCAGAGAAGGGAATGGAGCTGGGGAAGCCTGGAGGACCAGGGATGGCTGAGGGAGCTGGAGCCTGAGAAAAGGAGGCTCAGGGGGAACCTTCTGGCTCTCCACAACTCCCTGGCAGGAGGGGCCAGCTTGAGGGGGGTGTCAAGCTCTTCCCCAGAGAACAAATGAAGAGAGGAAATGGCCTCAAGCAATGCCAGGGTTCAGACTGGAAAAATTTCTTCACAGGGTTCTGAAGCATTGGAACAGGCTGTCTAGGGAGGTGGTGGAGTCACCATCCCCAGAAGTGTCCAAAAATGTTGTTTGGATGTGGCACCTGGGGACTTGGTTTAGTGGTGAATATAGTGGTGGTGCTGGGCTGACAAGTTGGACTTGATGATCTTAAAAGTCTTTTCATCCATAGTGGTTCTGTGACTCTGTGGTATTACCCACAGATGAGAGGCAATCCTCATTCAGATCTAAAGCATTCTTCAGTTTTAAGTGCTTTTTTAGTGGTTTCTTCCACTGGGAACAATATTTCTGGTTTCTGCTGAAATACATTGTAAAAGAACCTGAACTTGGCATGGGGCCTTGATGCTGCCCAGCTATAGGCAAGGACACCGATTTCAATAAAACCAGGAGAAAGACTTAAACTGGTTTATCACCTATCACATGATTTCAGCATAAAGCAAACCTTACAGCTCCGTGTACATGAACAAAGATCTGCAGAAAGCAGCGTGTCAAATACAGAACCTGAACAAAATGGAAACCAAGGCCAATTCCCATACCTGCAGCAAAACATTCTTCAGTCTTGGGGAAAGCAGCGACCCCAAGGATATCCCTCCCAACTCCCTGCTGGGGGAAAGCAGTGACCCCAAGGATATCCCTCACAACTCCCTGCTGGGAGTGCCCAGGCTCTTCCCAAAGCACACTCAACAAATGCTTCCCAGTGATCATGCTGAGACACAAAACTTCAGCTCCCACAAGCCAGGAGTGCCTGCCAAGCATTCCTGCCTCAGTTTTGGGTTTTGATTCCCATGAATTGGCAGAAATTTTTAGTCTTACCTCTGCAGCGTGCTCTGGATGCTCTGTTGTGAAAATGAGACATTTTTCACTCATTGTTCATTTCTGACCTGGGGGGAAAAAGCCCATATGTTAAATTGTGCTGAGTATGAACTCCAGATGGACTTGTGTCAGCAAAGTGTCACTTCAGAGTAAGAGACAGAGCCAAGCTGTTTGGGTGTTTCACTGAGGATTTTTGAATAAGAATTTAGTTTCTTTTTTAGCCACTCAGGGACTCTGTATTGGAGGCAACAGCTGCTTCCTCCTTTCCCAGCATACCCATGCAGGGAAAAAAACCCAGCAATTGCAAAAGGCATTTATTTTCTTCCACTTTCACTCACTTGTCTGAACCAAATTACTGTGTATGGGACTATGTTCAATTAGATTAGTATGTGACTTTTAACCTCCCTGGAAGCCATCACTCCCAATCCATCACCTGTAAAAATATACTAATATTACCATGAGCTAAAAGAATGAGATTGTAAAAATAAAAGATCTGTAAAAATTTGTAAATGGCCAGAGTTAGGGAAGAACAACTGATACACTCTGTGTGATACATGCATGTATTTTCAGTACCTAAGTCAACTGAAATGAAGTAAAAATGATTAAGGATAATGGATAAATTCTGTTGGCAGAGTTTTCAAATCAAGTTTGTGTTCAAACAGAACGTGATTCAAAGCTCATGATCTGTGCTGTGCTAATTGGAAGGCATGTATCAGACACAGTTGCAAATATACTGTATTGGAGCTCTGTATTCTCTTAATTGAATTACTCTGAATTTACACCAGTGCAGCAGATGTAAGAACTCAGTCTTAATTCTGTCAAGAAAAGATTTAAACCAGTTATCTCAAATACCCTTTTGCCATGTTACCATGTTGGTCTGTGTACAGTATGATCTGAAAGTAACACAGCACAGAATGTAATTTCGTGGTAAGTTACTCTTTCTGGAAATCCTAAATACTACCCAAAGATTCCCATGGCAGGTGGTTGGAACTAGGTGATCCTCAAGTCCCTTCCAACCTAAACCGTTCTGTGATTCTGATTCAGGGCGTTCCCCGAGTATTTGAGGTTTGCTTGCACACATGAGGGAGTTTTTTTCTGGATTTCCCCAGAGAATGAAACTTCTGTAGTGTATGAAATTGTGCTGGGAGATGATGGCCACCTGCACGCAAGGCGTTGCACCAACATCTCACAACTTTTCAAACACACTGATTGTACAACTCTGTCTAGATCAGGATCCTTGTGCCCTTAAAACCCATGGTGTGTCACACTTTTCCTCCACCTCTCCAGCAAGGCTAGATATTAAAAGACTTAAGTATGGAATGAGATACAGACTTAAGTGAAATCCCCAAGGTGAAATCAGCAGCTACAGAACCCAGAGTGCTCCACACCTGGGGTGTGCCCACATGGCCCGGCTGCCCCCAAAAGTGGGAGAACACAAACCCACCATCCTCCTGCCTCACACCCCCAGCTCCGAGCAACGCCGTGTCTGTGGGAGCTGTGTCCCCTCGTGGCCGTGCTGAGGGGCACACTGCGGGCAGTGACTGCACTCCGGGAGATGTCACTGGGGGATGTCACTGGGAGATGTCACCGCCACATCTGGCGCCAACTCACAGCTCCCCTTTGTGGGTGCCGGGGAGTTCCCCGCCAGGCTGGGGCTGAGGTGCGGACTGAGGGGCAGATCCATTGAGTGGGGAACATTGCGGTCCAGGTTCCCTGAGAGGTGCGGATTGAGGGAGGAACGCCTCAGAGGAGCAGGTACGGGATCCACCTTCTGAGCAGATCCCCTCAGGTTTGATCGCGGTCCTGGTCACCTCAGAAGGGCCGTGGGCCGGGTGGGCTCCCTCAGAGAAGCGGGTTCAGTGGTACATCTGAGGAGGGGGTTGAGGGGCAGATCCCCTCAGAGGAGACGGTTGAAGGGCAGATGCCCTCAGAGGGGTGGAGTTGAAGGGCAGATGCCCTCAAGAGGACACGGTTGAGGGGCAGATCCCTTCAGAGAGGCGAGCTGAAGGGCAGATGCCCTCAGAAGGGCGGTTTGAGGGGGAGATGCCCTCAGAGGAGAGGGTTAAAGGGCAGATGTCCTCAGAGGGGCGGGTTGAAGGGCAGATGCCCTCAGAAGGACAGTTTGAGGGGCAGATCTCCTCAGAAGAGCAGATCGCGGCCCCGCTCCCCTCAGAGGTGCCGTGGCCGGCGGGGTCCCCTCACAGTTGGCACCTCCCCCCTGCGGGTCCTGAGGAGGCCGAGGCTGCCACGGCAGTGCCTGCTTGCCGCGGCGTGGGGCCCTTCGGTGGGCCTGCCCCCGGCGCGCCTGCGCGCGGTCCCGGCCGGTTCCGGTGAGCGCTGAGGCGGCGGAACGGGCGGACATGGCGGACGGCGGCGCGGAGCGGGCCGATGGCCGCATCGTTAAAATGGAGGTGGATTACAGCGCGACCGTGGACCAGAGGTTGCCCGAGTGCGAGCGGCTGGCGCAGGTGAGGCGGGAGAGGAGCCTGGCGGGGCGGACGGGCTGAGTCATGGCGCGCTAGGCCGCGCGTGGAGGCGGCGCGGAGCGAGCCATGGCCGCATCCTGCCCCGGTGCGGGTCCGGTCGCGGCCTCTCCGTGCCGTGCTGAGGAGGGGAAGGAGTGAACGGGTCCGCCGTTCCAGGGCTGTGTGGAAGGGCGAGCAGGAGGGAGCTTGGTGGCCGAACACTGAAAGTGCTCTCCAAGGCAGCGGTCACGGCCCCAGCGCTGCCAGAGCTCATGGGATGTTTGGACAGCACTGTCAGATAAATGGATTCCTAGGGATGTCCTGTGCAGAACCAAGGCCGAGAGATGGACTCGATGATCCTTTGGGTTCCGTCCAACTCAGCCTGTTCTGTGATTTTGAGACAGGACGAGGTTTCGGGGCGCAGCTCGCGGGTGAGGAGACCAGAGGGCCCCGCTGCACCGCAAGGGCCGCGGCTCTTCCCCGGAATTGCTTGTTCAGCCCGGGCTCTGTGTGCCAGAGCTGCCTGCGTGGAACAATCCCGGGTCAGGCTGGACAGGCAGCGCTCGGCATCCCCAAGCTCGGGTACCTGCGAGCCCCGGGGAGCTGGAATGGAGGCGCAGGGCCAGGACGGGCTCTGGGCTGTCTCTGCCTCCCTGGGCTCAGTGAACAGCGCTGTGAGCCCGCCCCGGTGACCGCAGGGTGTGTTCCACGGGCTTCGTAGCGATGCAGCGTCGGTGTTTTATGGAAAAGTTCTGTGGCCTGAAGATTCTTGTACAGCTCAGATCTCAGAAAAGACAGAACCATAGAATCCCAGAATGGTTTGGGTTGGACGAGGCCTTCATCTCATCTCATCTCATTCCACTCACTGCCGTGGGCAGGAACACCTTTCACTAGTCCAGATGGGCCTTGAACACTTCAGGGGTGGGGCAGCCACAGGTTCCCTGTTGTTGCTGTCGTTTGTTGGCCCAGCAGGATGGCATCTGACACTTTACATGCTGCTCTGATTGATCCAAGATAAAAAGATTACATCTTAGATTATTTTAAGATTATTATATGGAGAGCAGGCACAGGGATTTCATCCCACAGGTGCAGCTCTGCAAAGGAATGGACACCATGGCCATGTTTCATTGTGCAAAACACATAAACTCTGTGGCAGTAAGAGCACAGCCTTGACTTGAGCACATCCTACTACATCCATTCTATGTAGTCTAAAATATTTCAGCTGGGATGTTTTAGAAACAACTTTCATTTTCTTTGGTTTGTTACTAATTTTCTACCAATTTTTTGTTTCTAGTTTCTAATTTTTATTGCAGCCCCACCATTGCCATGGGCTGTTACAAACTCACCCATATTAAGTTTTTCTTAACTAGATATTTGCTAGGATTTGTGACTTAGGACTAAAAGTACATTGTGATATCTTACACTCCTCCAAACAAAGGCAAATACAGTTCTGAAAACTTCTCCAAAACCAGAACTATTAGAATTCCATGCTTAGCCTGTAAAGCTTGTAATTAATGCTTTGTGTAATACACTGTAATTAAGATATGAATATGGGTGAAAGTAATAGGAGAAGAATTTTTTTAGCCAAGGTATTTAATTGCATATCTGATCTCACTGAAAACTCTGTTTTGGCCAGAGAAGAAATGAATTTTCCATGCAACTCAGTGAGTGTGAACTCACCAAACCTGTCTGAAAGTTGCCAGGTTTCTCTCCTGAGGCAGACAACTTAGAGCATGTGTTGTGTGAAAATGAAACTGGTACCTCTCCAGTTTTATCTCTGTGTAGAACTGTGTATTTAAAGTAAGTGCTGTGCATGCATTTTTTAAGGGAAAAAAATAGTGTACAGGCTGGTCTGTATTTTTATTTATTTACTCTCAGTTTAAACTGAATTTTGTTCTGAACTCACTGAGATAATTGTTTGCCTGTGTTATTAGGAAGGAAGATTGCAGGAAGTCATTGAAAACCTTCTCTCCCTGGAAAAACAAACACGGACGGTGAGTGGTGCGTGGGGATGCTGGGATGTGCACGCACCTCACATTCACTGGGTTAAAGTGAAGGGACTGGGAGTATCCTTGGAGTATCCTTGGAGTATCCTTGGAGTATCAGTCCTTCTTTTCTTTAAAAAGCAAATCAGTGAGACCAGCCCCAATGATTTTTCCCCTTTGTGCTGAAGGCTGCAGGTTGCTGATCCTGTCTCTAACACACTCTTGGTTTGTTCCAGGCTTCTGACATGGTCTCCACATCCCGGATCTTGGTTGCCATAGTGAAAATGTGTTACGAAGCTAAAGACTGGGATGCTCTTAATGAAAATATTATTCTTCTATCAAAGAGAAGAAGTCAGTTAAAGCAGGTGAATTTAATTGTTTGAAACAGAAAATGAAACTGTATTTTGGAGCTGTATTATGTCTCTAGTTTCCCCATGTGTGTAGGGACTTTCTGTGTAAAGACGGTGGTTCATTTTTGCACTCTCCTCAGTGTGAATTGCAGACATATTCCTTGTTAATTATTCAGATATTCCATATTCCTTGTTCAGATGTATATTAAACACAGTTACTGCATTTTATTGTGCTCATATGAAATGTGTGCTTTGCATGCTTGCTTTTGAAACTGGTATACTTTGGCATAAAGCACTTGCATTTAAGGCAGTGTGAAGTTTATTGCACTCTGTGTGTTCAGTTTGAGCAACAGGTGATTTTAATGGCATCATTGCTTTAGGAAGGAAAAGGTTACCTGTCATTTAGTGTGCAGGATCTTCACTAGTGTGTGTAAAAGTAGGAGTACAGTTTAGCTTGCACAGACTGTAGCTGAAGGCATGGATCGTTCCAGCTGAATTTTGAGGAACTTCTTGAGGAAGACATTTCTAGAAGTTTAATTCTGGGATTTTTTTAGAAGTAGGTATTTTAATAATAATTTCACCAGCTTTGCCAGCCTTGTTACTGGAAGTGCACGTTCCCATGAAGGAAGAAATCCTCCCTCTTCCTTCATTTCCTGAGGAATCTACAGCTGTTCCAAGGAGAGACAGTAGAGCACACAGTTAAGAGGAGGTACAGATCTCTTCAGCCATGCAGGTCTTAGGGCAAGCAGAGAAGTTCTCCAGTCCATGTGAGTCCTGTGGATTTGGCAGAACAGAAGTTGCTTTTTGAGACAGAAGTGTATGGCATGGATTATTTTCAATATTGAAAAAACTTAGGTGAAAAAATGACAGAAGAGCATCATGTTTGCCTTGTAGCATCAGTCCATAGCATCATTGTACACATCCCCATGAATCCAAGAGAGGAGATGTGTCTTGTGTGCTGTTTGCTGAAATGAGTCCCTTCAGTGGGATGTGAAACTATTTATTACTTACTCTGAGTGTTACAGCTTGACTTCATTAGACAAATCTGAAACCACAGTGTGTTTTTCCCCTCTGTTTTCACATCAGGCAGTTGCTAAAATGGTCCAGCAGTGCTGCACTTACGTTGAAGAAATCACAGATTTACCAGTGAAACTGCGCTTGATCGACACATTGAGGATGGTCACAGAAGGAAAAGTAAGGTTTTGTTTTAAGACTCGGTGTCTAAAAGGTAGAATAAAAATATTTGCCTTCTTTAAAAATATAGTTTCTTAGTACTGTTTTTTAATCTTGTGCAAGTAAGATTAAAACTAATTTTTAAATTACCCTGACAAGCCAAGTAGTTTATTTCCTTCCAAAAGACTGCAGATATTTTCCATATTTAAATCACATGCTGGAACACTGGTCATGTTCCTATGATGTAGGTATCTGGTTGTGTTATTAATTAATATAGTTAGTAATACATTTCAAAATTCTAAAATGCCATTTCCTTTTCACATTTTAAAATGTTATGTATTTGAATTTGTCAGGGAAATGAGCAGGTTTAATTTAATTTCTCCTGCACTTAGCAAGGAGAAACATATAGTTATGATAACCAGAAGGTGATACCAAGTGAGTTATTTATATTGCAGTCCTTTTGTTTTAAGAAAAGAAAGAATTCTGAATTAGGCAAATTTGTGTCAATTTTATGACTTCTGTTTGTTAGTCTAAATGGTTAATGATCAAGTCTTGTTGATTAATGGCTGGTTAGGAGTAAATGAAATAATTCAAAGGATGGTGCTTACTACACATTAACCATTAAAGTCTAACTTCCCAGATCTTTTGATATATTCTAGCAGACAAGATATGCAATACTTTATTCACAGTCCATATCCCTTGTGTTTGCTGAAAGAGTCATAGGGCAGTGTAGACATTAATTTGGGCCAAAAATTTGTGTGTTGGTTATCCTTCGTATATCATCAATGTATATTGTGGACAGTGCCAGTGTTGTGGATGGATACACAATAAATAAAGTGGTTGTGTGATGACAGCATCAGGTGTATTTCCAGTGGAGTTGCAGTCTCAGAGTTTGCCCTCCTCTTTAGAGAATTCCAGTGTTTAAACTCTTCCTCCTGCCCTCAGATCTACGTGGAGATCGAACGCGCTCGCCTGACAAAGACGCTCGCAACAATAAAGGAGCAGAACGGGGAGGTGAAAGAGGCTGCCTCCATTCTGCAGGAGTTGCAGGTATCACCTCAGAGCTCAGAATTGCATCAGCAATGGCAATTAATTCTGGCTGTTCTCAGACTGACTGAAGCTGAGTCAGGTGTGCTTGCAGAAATGCCTGGAATGAGATGAACTATTGTTAGTGAAAGTGCAGTTCAGCTTTAACTGCTTTTATTCATCTCATAGAATATCTTCCACTTGGAAAGTAGATTTCAGTTCTCTACTTAGTGCATTGAGTTAAGTGTTGGTGTAAGTGGGGGCAATAATTAAAATGGGATAACCTTTATTCCATTTTCCCTTGCTCTGTAGTAGCTTTTCTTCTGTTGTTTTGTTTTGGTGTGTTTTCCCTCCAGACAGCCTCCCACTCTTCTGGCACAGTTAGGCCTTCACTTGATTTGGCTTTGGCAATATTAATTTGTTATAATTTCATTTCAGGTGGAAACCTACGGTTCAATGGAAAAGAAAGAACGTGTAGAATTTATCTTGGAGCAGATGAGACTCTGCCTAGCTGTAAAGGATTATATTCGGACTCAGATTATCAGCAAAAAAATTAATACAAAGTTTTTTCAAGAAGAAAACACAGAGGTAAGTAATTGGAGGATTTCTCACTCTTTCTCCCTCTCTCCACCCAAATTTTAATCTGACTTGCCTCTCTTCAGGTCCAAGTGTATTTATTTAAATCCCTCTATTTTCTGGGGTTCAGCTGTTTCCATTTACATGTCATGGAGCTGTGTTAATTGGACTTTTTGATACTGTTTCAGAAACTAAAGTTGAAATACTACAACTTAATGATCCAGCTGGATCAACATGAAGGCTCCTACCTCTCCATCTGTAAGCACTACAGAGCCATTTATGACACTCCCTGCATCCAGGCTGAAAGTGAAAAGTGGCAACAGGTAAAAAAACTTTCCCTTCAAAATCACTGTATTTCCATGTAACAAATCCCCATTTCTTACCACATCAGTGTACAGAGGATGAAATAGCTCATCAGTCTGTTTTTATTTAAATGGTTATATTAACAAATTGGTTAGTTGCAAACAGATGATGGAGTTGATTTCAAAAGAATGTTTTAATCAACATCTTCATTTTATTACCTTTGAAACTGACAATGTCTGAACTGTTTCATACAGTGTAGAGATTACAAACAGCTGTGCAAGTGTGGTCTCAGTGGTGCTCTTGTGTGTGCAGTACAGATGTCTTTCATGTTTGAAAAGTTTTTTTTCTTCATGTATTTATTTGAAATACTGGAATTCTGGTTAACCTGTGTCAATTTAAATGTACCACAGTTCATTTCTGAAAGATAACATCAATTTCACCTTAATTTCTTAATACACTGAGCTTAAATCTTCTACATATTAAACTCTAAGCTCTGTATCACTTTTGGAAGTTCCTCTGTTTAATTATGGGGAAAAAAACCAGACTCTTTCCTCTTGAACAGGCACTGAAGAGCGTTGTTCTTTATGTTATTCTTTCACCTTATGACAATGAACAGTCTGATTTGGTGCACAGAATTAGTAGTGACAAAAAGCTAGAAGAAATCCCCAAGTATAAGTAAGTATCCTTTCTAATAACCAATTCTTAGATTAAAAAGTCTCTCCCTAACAGTGCAAGTAAATCTCTTTATGCTGAGTCTGCTGTAAGCAACTCTGAATTTAATGCTGCATTAGGAGTACTGCAAAAATGTCATGGTTGTTGTATGTGAAAATAAATGTAACTAAATGCATGTAAAAATAAATGTTCTTTCTCTTGTAAGAGAAAGATCTTTGTTAGAAAAAGTCTGACTTTAGCTGACCCCCTTATTTATGATAATAAGAATAAAATATTTTAAATTATGCCTTTGATTTATTTTAAGTATGAACCAGGCTTATTAATACAGGATTATAATCCAACTGTACTAAACCATTTAGAGACCTCCTAAAACTATTTACCACCATGGAGCTGATGAGGTGGAGTGCCCTAGTTGAAGAATATGGG